>NW_026735256.1:0-148000 GCF_949786415.1 Peromyscus eremicus | reverse complement strand
TTCGCGTCTGTTCCCAGCAAGTACAGTGTATTGGACTGAAGAGGAGCTACTGTTCTTGTCAGTTTCCTAAGCAGAGTTGAACTAGATATGGCCCATGTGTGTAGGAAGATCAGTTCTTTTGTACTCAGCAAGCTCACTGTTCTGGCCCTATAGGAAACACAGTAGAGTAGAAGAGTGCTCTTTCCTCAAAAACAGAGTGTGTTTTTTGTAAGGCGAGCTAGCCTTTGTTTCGCAGTCCTAAATGGAGATGAATCACATGCAGTTTCCATTCCTACGAGCAACAGTTTTTTTCCTGTAAGGAAAGTCACTATTGCGTTCCCATTGCCATAAACAGTGCAAATAGCACTCGCGTCTTTTCCCAGCAAGTACAGTGTATTGCACTGAAGAGGAGCTACTATTCTTGTTAGTTTCCTAAGCAGAATTGAACTAGATATGGCCCGTGTGTGTAGGAAGCACAGTTCTTTTGTTCTGAGCAAGCTCACTGTTTGGACCCCATAGGAAACACAGTAGAATAGATGAGTGCTCTTTTCTCAAAAGCAGAGTGTGTTTCTTGTAAGGCGAGCTAGCGTTTGTTTCCCAGTCCTAAATGGAGTTGAATCACATGCAGTTTCTGGTCCTATGAGCAAGAGTTGTTTTCTGGTAAGAAGAGTCACTATTGCGCTCCCGTTGACATACACTGTGCAAATAGCACTGGTGTCTGTACCCAGCATGTACAGTGTATTGGACTGAAGAGGATCTACTGTTCCTGTCAGTTTCCTAAGCAGAATTGAACTAGATATGGCCCGTGTGTGTAGGAAGCACAGTTCTTTTGTTCTTAGCAAGCTCACTGTTCTGTCCCTATAGGAAACACAGTAGAGTAGAAGAGTGCTCTTTTCTCAAAAGCAGAGTGTGTTTCTTGTAAGGCGAGCTAGCGTTTGTTTCCCAGTCCTAAACGGAGTTGAATCTCATGCAGTTTCTGGTCCTATGAGCAAGAGTTTTTTCTGGTAATAAGAGTCACTATTGCGCTCCCATTGTCATACTCAGGGCAAATAGCACTGGACTCTGTTCCCAGCATGTACAGTGTATTGGACTGAAGAGGATCTACTGTTCTTGTCAGGTTCCTAAGCAGAGTTGAACTAGATATGGCCCATGTGTGTAGGAAGCACAGTTCTTTTGTACTCAGCAAGCTCACTGTTCTGGCCCTATAGGAAACACAGTAGAGTAGAAGAGTGCTCTTACATCAAAAGCAGAGTGTGTTTCTTGTAAGGCGAGCTAGAGTTTGTTTCCCAGTCCTAAATGGAGTTGAATCACATGCAGTTTCCGTTCCTACGAGCAAGAGTTGTTTTCTGGTAAGGAAAGTCACTATTGTGCTCCCATTGACATACACAGTGTAAATAGCACTCGCGTCTGTTCCAAGCAAGTACAGTGTATTGGACTGAGGAGGAGCTACTGTTCTAGTCAGGTTCCTAAGCAGAGTTGAACTAGATATGGCCCGTGTGTGTAGGAAGCACAGTTCTTTTGTTCTCAGGAAGCTCACTGTTCGGACCCCATAAAAAACACAGTAGAATAGAAGAGTGCTCTTTTCTCAAAAGCAGAGTGTGTTTCTTGTAAGGCGAGCTACTATTTGTTTCCCAGTCAGAAATGGAGTTGAATCACATGCAGTTTCTGGTCCTACGAGCAAGAGTTTTTTCTGGTAATAAGAGTCACTATTGCACTCCCATTGTCATACTCAGGGCAAATAGCACTGGACTCTGTTCCCAGCATGTACAGTGTATTGGACTGAAGAGGATCTACTGTTCTTGTGAGGTTCCTAAGCAGAGTTGAACTAGATATGGCCCATGTGTGTAGGAAGCACAGTTCTTTTGTACTCAGCAAGCTCACTGTTCTGGCCCTATAGGAAACACAGTAGAATAGAAGAGTGCTCTTTCCTCAAAAGCAGAGTGTGTTTTTTGTAAGGCGAGCTAGTGTTTGTTTCGCAGTCCTAAATGGATTTGAATCACATGCAGTTTCCGTTCCTACGAGCAATAGTTGTTTTCTGGTAAGGAAAGTCACTATTGTGCTCCCTTTGCCATACACAGTGGAAATAGCACTCGCGTATGTTCCCAGCAAGTACAGTGTATTGGACTGAAGAGGATCTACTGTTCTTGTCAGTTTCCTAAGCAGAATTGAACTAGATATGGCCCGTGTGTGTAGGAAGCACAGTTCTTTTGTTCTGAGCAAGCTCACTGTTTAGACCCCATAGAAAACACAGTAGAGTAGAAGAGTGCTCTTTTCTCAAAAGCAGAGTGTGTTTCTTGTAAGGCGAGCTAGCATTTGTTTCCCAGTCCTAAATGGAGTTGAATCACATGCAGTTTCTGGTCCTACGAGCAAGAGTTGTTTTCTGGTAAGAAGAGTCACTATTGCGCTCCCATTGCCATACACAGTACAAATAGCACTCGCGTCTGTACCCAGCCTGTACAGCATATTGGACTGAAGAGGATCTACTGTTCTTGTCAGTTTCCTAAGCACAATTGAACTAGATATGGCCATGTGTGTAGGAAGCACAGCTCTTTTGTTCTGAGCAAGCTCACTCTTCTGGCCCTATTGGAAACACAGTAGAGTAGAAGAGTGCTCTTTTCTCAAAAGCAGAGTGTGTTTCTTGTAAGGCAAGATAGCGTTTGCTTCCCAGACCTAAATGAAGTTGAATCACATGCAGTGTCTGGTCATATGAGCAAGAGTTGTTTTCTTGTAAGAAGAGTCACTATTGCGCTCCCATTGTCACACACAGGGCAAATAGCACTGGCGTCTCTTCCCAGCATGTACGGTCTATTGGACAGAACAGGTTCTACTGTTCTTTTCAGTTTCCTAAGCAGAATTGAACAAGATATGGCCCGTGTGTGTAGGAAGCACAGTTCTTTTGTTCTGAGCAAGCTCACATTTCGAACCCCATAGGAAACACAGTAGAGTAGAAGAGTGCATTTTTCTCAAAAGCAGAGTGTGTTTCTTGTAAGGCGAGCTAGCGTTTGTTTCCCAGTCCTAAATGGAGATGAAATACACATGCAGTTTCTGGTCCTACGAGCAAGAGTTGTTTTCTGGTAAGAAGAGTCACTGTTGTGCTCCCTTTGCCATACACAGTGCACATAGCCCTCGCGTCTGTTCCCAGCAAGTACAGTGTATTGGACTGAAGAGGAGCTGCTGTTCTTGTCAGTTTCCTAAGCAGAGTTGAACTAGATATGGCCCATGTGTGCAGGAAGATCAGTTCTTTTGTACTCAGCAAGCTCACTCTTCTGGCCCTATAAAAAACACAGTAGAGTAGAAGAGTGCTCTTTCCTCAAAAACAGAGTGTGTTTTTTGTAAGGGGAGCTAGCCTTTGTTTCGCAGTCCTAAATGGAGTTGAATCACATGAAGTTTCCGTTTCTACGAGCAAGAGTTTTTTTCTGGTAAGGAAAGTCACTATTGCGCTCCCATTGCCATACACAGTGCAAATAGCACTCGCGTCTGTTCCCAGCAAGTACAGTGTATTGGACTGAAGAGGAGCTACTGTTCTTCTTAGTTTCCTAAGCAGAATTGAACTAGATATGGCCCGTGTGTTTAGGAAGCACAGTTCTTTTGTTCTGAGCAAGCTCACTGTTTGGACCCCATAGGAAACACAGTAGAGTAGATGAGTGCTCTTTTCTTAAAAGCAGAGTGTGTTTCTCGTAAGGTGATCTAGCGTTTGTTTCCCAGTCCTAAAAGGAGTTGAATCACATGCAGTTTCTGGTCCTACGAGCAAGAGTTGTTTTCTGGTAAGAAGAGTCACTATTGCGCTCCCATTGCCATACACTGTGCAAATAGCACTGGCGTCTGTACCCAGCATGTACAGTGTATTGGACTGAAGAGGATCTACTGTTCTTGTCAGTTTCCTAAGCAGAATTGAACAAGATATGGCCCGTGTGTGTAGGAAGCACAGTTCTTTTGTTCTGACCAAGCTCACATTTCGAACCCCATAGGAAACACAGTAGAGTAGAAGAGTGCATTTTTCTCAAAAGCAGAGTGTGTTTCTTGTAAGGCGAGCTAGCGTTTGTTTCCCAGTCCTAAATGGAGTTGAAATACACATGCAGTTTCTGGTCCTACGAGCAAGAGTTGTTTTCTGGTAAGAAGAGTCACTATTGTGCTCCCTTTGCCATACACAGTGCAAATAGCCCTCGCGTCTGTTCCCAGCAAGTACAGTGTATTGGACTGAAGAGGAGCTACTGTTCTTGTCAGTTTCCTAAGCAGAGTTGAACTAGATATGGCCCGTGTGTGTAGGAAGCACAGTTCTTTTGTTCTCAGCAAGCTCACTGTTCGGACCCCATAGAAAACACAGTCGAGTAGAAGAGTGCTCTTTTCTCAAAAGCAGAGTGTGTTTCTTGTAAGGCGAGCTAGCGTTTGTTTCCCAGTCCTACATGGAGTTGAATCACACGCAGTTTCTGGTCCTACGAGCAAGGGCTGTTTTCTGGTAGGAAGAGTCACTATTTCGCTCCCATTGCCATACATAGTACAAATAGCACTGGCGTCTGTACACAGCATGTACAGTGTATTGGACTGAAGAGGATCTACTGTTCTTGTCAGTTTCCTAAGCAGAATTGAACTAGATATGACCCGTGTGTGTAGGAAGCACAGTTCTTTTGTTCTGAGCAAGCTCACTGTTCTGGCCCTATAGGAAACACAGTAGAGTAGAAGAGTGCTCTTTTCTCAAAAGCAGAGTGTGTTTCTTGTAAGGCGAGCTAGGGTTTGTTTCCCAGTCCTAAATGGAGTTGAATCACATGCAGTTTCTGGTCCTACGAGCAAGAGTTTTTTCTGGTAATAAGAGTCACTATTGCGCTCCCATTGTCATACTCAGGGCTAATAGCACTGGCCTCTGTTCCCAGCATGTACAGCGTATTGGACTGAAGAGGATCTACTGTTCTTGTCAGGTTCCTAAGCAGAGTTGAACTAGATATGGCCCATGTGTGTAGGAAGCACAGTTCTTTTGTACACAGCAAGCTCACTGTTTGGATCCCATAGGAAACACAGAAGAGTAGAAGAGTGCTCTTTTCTCAAAAGCAGAGTGTGTTTCTTGTAAGGCGAGCTAGCGTTTGTTTCCCAGTCCCAAATGGAGTTGAATCACATGCAGTTTCTGGTCCTACGAGCAAGAGTTGTTTTCTGGTAAGAAGAGTCACTATTGTGCTCCCATTGTCATACACAGTGCAAATAGCCCTTGCGTCTGTTCCCAGCAAGTATAGTGAATTGGACTGAAGAGGAGCTACTGTTTTTGTCAGTTTCCTAAGCAGAGTTGAACTAGATATGACCTGTGTGTGTAGGAAGCACAATTCTTTTGTTCTGAGCAAGCTCACTGTTTGGACCCCTTAGGAAACACAGTAGAGTAGATGTGTGCCTTATTCTCAAAAGCAGAGCGTGTTTCTTGTAAGGCGAGCTAGTGTTTGTTTCCCAGTCCTAAGTGGATTGAATCAAATGCAGTTTCTGGTCCTACGAGCAAGAGTTGTTTTCTTGTAAGAAGAGTCACTATTGTGCTCCCATTGCCGTACACAGTGCAAATAGCACTCGCGTCTGTTCCCAGTAAGTACAGTGTATTGGACTGAAGAGGAGCTACTGTTCTCGTCAGTTTCCTAAGCAGAGTTGAACTAGATATGGCCTGTGTGTGTAAGAAGCACAGTTCTTTTGTTCTGAGCAAGCTCACTGTTCGGACCCCATAGGAAACACAGTAGAGAAGATGAGTGCTCTTTTCTCAAAAGCCGAGTGTGTTTAGTGTAAGGCGACCTAGCGTTTGCTTCCTAGTCCTAAATGGAGTTGAATCACATGCAGTTTCTGGTCCTAAGAGCAATAGTTGTTTTCTGGTAAGAAGAGTCACTATTGCGCTCCCTTTGCCATACACAGTGCAAATAGCACTCGCGTCTGCTCTCAGCAAGTACAGTGTATTTGATTGAAGAGGAGCTACTGTTCTTGTCAGTTTCCTAAGCAGACTTGAACTAGATATGGCCCGTGTGTGTAGGAAGCACAGTTCATTTGTTCTGAGCAAGCTCACTCTTCGAACCCCATAGGAAACACAGTAGAGTAGAAGAGTACTCTTTTCTCAAAAGCAGAGTGTGTTTCTTGTAAGGCGATCTAGCGTTTGTTTCCCAGTCCTAAATGGAGGTGAATCACATGCAGTTTCTGGTCATAAGAGCAAGAGTTGTTTTCTGGTAAGAAGAGTCACTATTGTGCTCCCATTGTCACACACAGGGCAAATAGCACTGGCGTCTCTTCCCAGCATGTACAGTCTATTGGACTGAAGAGGTTCTACTGTTCTTGTCAGTTTCCTAAGCAGAATTGAACAAGATATGGCCCGTGTGTGTAGGAAGCACAGTTCTTTTGTTTTGAGCAAGCTCACATTTCGAACCCCATAGGAAACACAGTAGAGTAGAAGAGTGCATTTTTCTCAAAAGCAGAGTTTGTTTCTTGTAAGGCGAGCTAGCGTTTGTTTCCCAGTCCTAAATGGAGTTGAAATACACATGCAGTTTCTGGTCCTACGAGCAAGAGTTGTTTTCTGGTAAGAAGAGTCACTATTGCGCTCCCTTTGCCATACACAGTGCAAATAGCCCTCGCGTCTGTTCCCAGCAAGTACAGTGTATTGGACTGAAGAGGAGCTACTGTTCTTGTCAGTTTCCTAAGCAGAATTGAACAAGATATGGCCCGTGTGTGTAGGAAGCTCAGTTCTTTTGTACTCAGCAAGCTCACTGTTCTGGCCCTATAGGAAACACAGTAGAGTAGAAGAGTGCTCTTTCCTCAAAAACAGAGTGTGTTTTTTGTAAGGCGAGCTAGCCTTGGTTTCGCAGTCCTAAATGGAGTTGAATCACATGCAGTTTCCTTTCCTACGAGCAAGAGTTTTTTTCTGGTAAGGAAAGTCACTATTGTGCTCCCATTGCCATACTCAGTGCAAATAGCACTCGCGTCTGTTCCCAGCAAGTACAGTGTATTGGACTGAAGAGGAGCTACTGTTCTTGTCAGTTTCCTAAGCAGAATTGAACTAGATATGGCCCGTCTGTAGGAAGAACAGTTCTTTTGTTCTGAGCAAGCTCACTGTTCGGACCCCATAGGAAACACAGTAGAGTAGAAGAGTGCATTTTTCTCAAAAGCAGAGTGTGTTTCTTCTAAGGCGAGCTAGCGTTTGTTTCCCAGTCCTAAATGGAGTTGAAATACACATGCAGTTTCTGGTCCTACGAGCAAGAGTTGTTTTCTGGTAAGAAGAGTCACTATTGCGCTCCCTTTGCCATACACAGTGCAAATAGCCCTCGCGTCTGTTCCCAGCAAGTACAGTGTATTGGACTGAAGAGGAGCTACTGTTCTTGTCAGTTTCCTAAGCAGAGTTGAACTAGATATGGCCCGTGTGTGTAGGAAGCACAGTTCTTTTGTTCTCAGCAAGCTCACTGTTCGGACCCCATAGAAAACACAGTAGAGTAGAAGAGTGCTCTTTTCTCAAAAGCAGAGTGTGTTTCTTGTAAGGCCAGCTAGCGTTTGTTTCCCAGTCCTAAATGGAGTTGAAATACACATGCAGTTTCTGGTCCTACGAGCAAGAGTTGTTTTCTGGTTAGAAGAGTCACTATTGCGCTCCC
Organism: Peromyscus eremicus; assembly: GCF_949786415.1. Taxonomy (NCBI): domain Eukaryota; kingdom Metazoa; phylum Chordata; class Mammalia; order Rodentia; family Cricetidae; genus Peromyscus; species Peromyscus eremicus. The sequence continues at coordinate 140,432 of NW_026735256.1, read as the reverse complement.
TTTGCCATACACAATGCAAAAAGCCCTCGCGTCTGTTCCCAGCAAGTACAGTGTATTGTACTGAAGAGGAGCTACTGTTCTTGTCAGTTTCCTAAGCAGAGTTGAACTAGATATGGCCCATGTGTGTAGGAAGCTCAGTTCTTTTGTACTCAGCAAGCTCACTGTTCTGGCCCTATAGGAAACACAGTAGAGTAGATGAGTGCTCTTATCTCAAAAGCCGAGTGTGTTTAGTGTAAGACGACCTAGCGTTTGCTTCCCAGTCCTAAATGGAGTTGAATCACATGCAGTTTCTGGTCCTACGAGCAATAGTTGTTTTCTGGTAAGAAGAGTCACTATTGTGCTCCCATTGCCTTACACAGTGCAAATAGCACTCGCGTCTGTTCCCAGCAAGTACAGTGTATTGGACTGAAAAGTAGCTACTGTTCTTGTCAGTTTCCTAAGCAGACTTGAACTAGATATGGTCCGTGTGTGTAGGAAGCACAGTTCATTTGTTCTGAGCAAGCTCACTGTTCGGACCCCATAGGAAACACAGTAGAGTAGAAGAGTGCATTTTTCTCAAAAGCAGAGTGTGTTTCTTGTAAGGCGATCTAGCGTTTGTTTCCCAGTCCTAAATGGAGTTGAAATACACATGCAGTTTCTGGTCCTACGAGCAAGAGTTGTTTTCTGGTAAGAAGAGTCACTACTGTGCTCCCTTTGCCATACACAGTGCAAATAGCACTGGCCTCTGTACCCAGCATGTACTGTGTATTGGACTGAAGAGGATCTACTGTTCTCATCAGTTTCCTAAGCAGAATTGAACTAGATATGGCCCGTGTGTGTAGGAAGCACAGTTCTTTTGTTCTCAGCAAGCTCATTGTTCAGACCCCATAGGAAACACAGTAGAGTAGAAGAGTGCTCTTTTCTCAAAAGCAGAGTGTGTTTCTTGTAAGGCGAGCTAGCGTTTGTTTCCCCGTCCTAAATGGAGTTGAATCATATGAGGTGTCTGGTCATAGGAGCAAGAGTTTTTTTCTGGTAAGAAGAGTCACTATTGCGCTCCCATTGTCACACACAGGGCAAATAGCACTGGCGTCTCTTCCCAGCATGTACAGTTTATTGGACTGAAGAGGTTCTACTGTTCTTGTCAGTTTCCTAAGCAGAATCGAACAAGATATGGCCTGTGTGTGTAGGACGCACAGTTCTTTTGTTCTGAGCAAGCTCACATTTTGAACCCCATAGGAAACACAGTAGAGTAGAAGAGTGCATTTTTCTCAAAAGCAGAGTGTGTTTCTTGTAAGGCGAGCTAGCGTTTGTTTCCCAGTCCTAAATGGAGTTGAAATACACATGCAGTTTCTGGTCCTACGAGCAAGAGTTGTTTTCTGGTAAGAAGAGTCACTATTGCGCTCCCTTTGCCATACACAGTGCAAATAGCCCTCGCGTCTGTTCCCAGCAAGTACAGTGTATTGGACTGAAGAGGAGCTATCTTTCTTGTCAGTTTCCTAAGCAGAGTTGAACTAGATATGGCCTGTGTGTGTAGGAAGCACAGTTCTTTTGTTCTCAGCAAGCTCACTGTTCGGACCCCATAGAAAACACAGTAGAGTAGAAGAGTGCTCTTTTCTCAAAAGCAGAGTGTGTTTCTTGTAAGGTGAGCTAGCGTTTGTTTCCCAGTCCTAAATGGAGTTGAAATGCACATGCAGTTTCTGGTCCTACGAGCAAGAGTTGTTTTCTGGTTAGAAGAGTCACTATTGCGCTCCCTTTGCCATACACAATGCAAATAGCCCTCGCGTCTGTTCCCAGCAAGTACAGTGTATTGGACTGAAGAAGAGCTACTGTTCTTGTCAGTTTCCTAAGCAGAGTTGAACTAGATATGGCCCATGTGTGCAGGAAGCTCAGTTCTTTTGTACTCAGCAAGCTCACGGTTCTGGTCCTATAAAAAACACAGTAGAGTAGAAGAGTGCTCTTTCCTCAAAAACAGAGTGTGTTTCTTGTAAGGCGAGCTAGCGTTTGTTTCCCAGTCCTACATGGAGTTGAATCTCAGGCAGTTTCTGGTCCTACGAGCAAGGATGTTTTCTGGTATTAAGAGTCACTATTGCGCTCCCATTGCCATACACAGTGCAAATAGCACTGGCGTCTGTACACAGCATGTACAGTGTATTGGACTGAAGAGGATCTACTGTTCTTGTCAGTTTCCTAAGCAGAATTGAACTAGATATGACCCGTATGTGTAGGAAGCACAGTTCTTTTGTTCTGAGCAAGCTCACTGTTCTGGCCCTATAGGAAACACAGTAGAGTAGAAGAGTGCTGTTTTCTCAAAAGCAGAGTGTGTTTCTTGTAAGGCGAGCTAGCGTTTGTTTCCCAGTCCTAAATGGAGTTGAATCACATGCAGTTTTGTTCATACGAGCAAGAGTTGTTTTCTGGTAAGAAGAGTCACTATTGTGCTCCCATTTTCATACACAGTGCAAATAGCCCTCATGTCTGTTCCCAGCAATTACAGTGTATTGGACTGAAGAGGAGCTACTGTTCCTGTCAGTTTCCTAAGCAGAGTTGAACTAGATATGACCTGTGTGTGTAGGAAGCACAATTCTTTTGTTCTGAGCAAGCTCACTGTTTGGACCCCATAGGAAACACAGTAGAGTAGATGTGTGCCTTATTCTCAAAAGCAGAGCGTGTTTCTTGTAAGGCGAGCTAGTGTTTGTTTCCCAGTCCTAAGTGGATTGAATCAAATGCAGTTTCTGGTCCTACGAGCAAGAGTTGTTTTCTTGTAAGAAGAGTCACTATTGTGCTCCCATTGCCTTACACAGTGCAAATTGCACTCGCGTCTGTTCCCAGTAAGTACAGTGTATTGGACTGAAGAGGAGCTACTGTTCTCGTTAGTTTCCTAAGCAGAGTTGAACTAGATATGGCCTGTGTGTGTAAGAATCACAGTTCTTTTGTTCTGAGCAAGCTCACTGTTCGGACCCCATAGGAAACACAGTAGAGTAGATGAGTGCTCTTTTCTCAAAACCGAGTGTGTTTAGTGTAAGGCGACCTAGCATTTGCTTCCCAGTCCTAATGGTGTTGAATCACATGCAGTTTCTGTTCCTACGAGTAGAGTTGTTTTTTGGTGAGAAGAGTCACTATTGCGCTCCCATTGCCATACACAGTGCAAATAGCACTTGCGTCTGTTCCAATCAAGTACAGTGTATTGGACTGAAGAGGAAATACTGTTCTTGTCAGTGTCCTGAGCAGAGTTGAACTAGATATGGCCCGTGTGTATAGGAAGCACAGTTCTTTGTTCTGAGCAAACTAACTTTCTGGCCCAATAGGAAACACAGTAGAGTAGAAGAGTGCTCTTTTCTTAAAAGCAGAGTGTGTTTCTTGTAAGGCGAGATAGCGTTTGTTTCCCAGTCCTAAATGGAGTTGAATCACATGCAGTTTCTGGACATATGAGCAAGAGTTGTTTTCTGGTAAGGAAAGTCACAATTGCGCTCCCATTGTCATACACAGTGCAAATAGCACTGGCGTCTGTTCCCAGCATGTACAGTGTATTGGACTGAAGAGGATCTACTGTTCTTGTAAGTTTTCCTAAGCACAATTGAACTAGATACGGCCAGTGTGTAGGAAGCACAGTTCTTTTGTCTGAGCAAGCTCACTGTTCTGGCCCTATAGGAAACACAGAAGAGTAGAATAGTGCTCTTTTCTCAAAGCAGAGTGTTTTTCTTGTAAGGCGAGCTAGCGTTTGTTTCCCAGTCCTAAATGGAGTTGAATCACATACAGTTTCTGGTCCTATGAGCAAGAATTTTTTCTGGTAATAAGTGTCACTATTGCGCTCCCATTGTCATACTCAGGGCAAATAGCACTGGCCTCTGTTCCCAGCATGTACAGTGTATTGGACTGAAGATGATGTACTGTTCTTGTCAGGTTCCTAAGCAGAGTTGAACTAGATATGGCCCATGTGTGTAAGAAGCACAGTTCTTTTGTACTCAGCAATCTCACTCTTCTGGCCCTATAGGCAACACAGTAGAGTAGAAGCGTGCTCTTTCCTCAAAAGCATAGTGTGTTTCTTGTAAGGCGAGGTAGAGTTTGTTTCCCAGTCCTAAATGAAGTTGAATCACATGCAGTTTCTGTTCCTACGAGCAAGAGTTGTTTTCTGGTAAGGAAAGTCACTATTGCGCTCCCATTGCCATACATCGTGCAAATAGCACTCGCGTCTGTTCCCAGCAAGTACAGTGTATTGGACTAAAGAGGAGCTACTGTTCTCGTCAGTTTCCTAAGCAGAGTTGAACTAGATATGGCCCGTGTGTGTAAGAAGCACAGTTCTTTTGTTCTGAGCAAGCTCACTGTTCGGACACCATAGGAAACACAGTAGAGTAGATGAGTGCTCTTTTCTCAAAAGCCGAGTGTGTTTAGTGTAAGGCGACCCAGTATTTGCTTCCCAGTCCTAAATGGAGTTGAATCACATGCAGTTTCTGGTCCTAAGAGCAAGAGTTGTTTTCTGGAAAGAAGAGTCACTATTGTGCTCCCATTGCCATACACAGTGCAAATAGCACTCGCGTCTGCTCTCAGCAAGTACAGTGTATTTGATTGAAGAGGAGCTACTGTTCTTGTCAGTTTCCTAAGCAGACTTGAACTAGATATGGCCCGTGTGTGTATAAGCACAGTTCATTTTTTCTGAGCAAGCTCACTGTTCGAAACCCATAGGAAACACAGTAGAGTAGAAGAGTACTCTTTTCTCAAAAGCAGAGTGTGTTTCTTGTAAGGCGAGCTAGCTTTTGTTTCCCAGTCGTAAATGAAGTTGAATCACATGCAGTTTCTGTTCCTACGAGTAGAGTTGTTTTTTGGTAAGAAGAGTCACTATTGCGCTCCCATTGCCATACAGAGTGCAAATAGCACTTGCGTCTCTTCCAATCAAGTACAGTGTATTGGACTGAAGAGGAGATACTCTTCTTGTCAGTTTCCTGAGCAGAGTTGAACTAGATATGGCCCGTGTGTGTAGGAAGCACAGTTCTTTTGTTCTGAGCAAGCTCACTGTTCAGACCCCATAGGAAAAAAAGTAGAGAAGAAGAGTGCTCTTTTCTCAAAAGCAGAGTGTGTTTCTTGTAAGGCGAGCTAGAGTTTGTTTCCCAGTCCTAAATAGAGTTGAGTCACATGCAGTTTCTAGTCCTACGAGCAAGAGTTGTTTTCTGGTAAGAAGAGTAACTATTGCGCTCCCCATTGTCACACACAGGGCAAATAGCACTGGGCGTCTCTACCCAGCAGGTACAGTCTATTGGACTGAAGAGGGTTCTCCTGTTCTTGTCAGTTTCCTAAGCAGAATTGAACAAGATATGGCCCGTGTGTGTAGGAAGCACAGTTCTTTTGTTCTGAGCAAGCTCACATTTCGAACCCCATAGGAAACATTAGAGTAGAAAAGTGCATTTTTCTCAAAAGAAGAGTGTGTTTCTTGTAAGGCGAGCTAGAGTTTGTTTCCCAGTCCTAAATGGAGTTGAGTCACATGCAGTTTCTAGTCCTACGAGCAAGAGTTGTTTTCTCGTAAGAAGAGTCACTATTGCGCTCCCCTTTCCCATACACAGTGCAAATAGCCCCTCGCGTCTGTTCCCAGCAAGTACAGTGTATTGGACTGAAGAGGAGCTACTGTTCTTGTCAGTTTCCTAAGCAGAGTTGAACTAGATATGGCCCGTGTGTGTAGGAAGCACAGTTCTTTTGTTCTCAGCAAGCTCACTGTTCGGACCCCATAGAAAACACAGTAGAGTAGAAGAGTGCTCTTTTCTCAAAAGCAGAGTGTGTTTATTGTAAGGCGAGCTAGCGTTTGTTTCCCAGTACTAAATGGAGTTGAAATACACATGCAGTTTCTGGTCCTAGGAGCAAGAGCTGTTTTCTGGTTAGAAGAGTCACTATTGCGCTCACTTTGCCATACAAAATGCAAATAGACCTCGCGTCTGTTCCAGCAAGTACTGTGTATTGGATTGAAGAGGAGCTACTGTTCTTGTCAGTTTCCTAAGCAGAGTTGAACTCGATATGGGCCCACGTGTGTAGGAAGCACAGTTCTTTTGTACTCAGCAAGCTCACTGTTCTGGCCATACAGGAAACACAATAAAGTAGAAGAGTGCTCTGTCCTCAAAAACAGAGTGTGTTTTTTGTAAGGCGAGCTAGCTTTTGTTTCGCAGTACTAAATGGAGTTGAATCACATGCAGTTTCCGTTCCTATGAGCAAGAGGTTGTTTCCTGGTAAGGAAAGTCACTGTTGCGCTCCCATTGCCATACACAGTGCAAATAGCACTCGCGGTCTGTTCCCAGCAAGTACAGTGTATTGGACTGAAGAGGAGCTACTGTTCTTGTCAGATTCCTAAGCAGAATTGAACTAGATATGGCCCGTGAGGTGTAGGAAGCACAGTTCTTTTGTTCTGAGCAAACTCACTGTTTGGACCCCATAGGAAACACAGTAGAGAAGAAGAGTGCTCTTTTCTCAAAAGCAGAGTGTTTCTTGTAAGGCGAGCTAGCGTTTGTTTCCCAGTCCTAAATGGAGTTGAATACACATGCAGTTTCTGGTCCTAGGAGCAAGAGCTGTTTTCTGGTTAGAAGAGTCACTATTGCGCTCCCTTTGCCATACACAATCTAAATAGCCCTCGCGCCTGTTCCCAGCAAGTACAGTGTATTGGATTGAAGAGGAGCTACTGTTCTTCTCAGTTTCCTAAGCAGAGTTGAACTAGATATGGCCCATGTGTGTAGGAAGCACAGTTCTTTTGTACTCAGCAAGCTCACTGTTCTGGCCATACAGGAAACACAATAGAGTAGAAGAGTGCTCTTTCCTCAAAAACAGAGTGTGTTTTTTGTAAGGCGAGCTAGCTTTTGTTTCGCAGTCCTAAATGGAGTTGAATCACATGCAGTTTCCGTTCCTACGAGCAAGAGTTGTTTCCTGGTAAGGAAAGTCACTATTGCGCTCCCATTGCCATACACAGTGCAAATAGCACTCGCGTCTGTTCCCAGCAAGTACAGTGTATTGGACTGAAGAGGAGCTACTGTTCTTGTCAGTTTCCTAAGCAGAATTGAACTAGATATGGCCCGTGTGTGTAGGAAGCACAGTTCTTTTGTTCTGAGCAAGCTCACTGTTTGGACCCCATAGGAAACACAGTAGAGTAGAAGAGTGCTCTTTTCTCAAAAGCAGAGTGTGTTTCTTGTAAGGCGAGCTAGCGTTTGTTTCCTAGTCCAAAATTGAGTTGAATCACATGCAGTTTCTGGTCCTACAAGCAAGAGTTGTTTTCTGGTAAGAAGAGTCACTATTGCGCTCCCATTGCCATACACTGTGCAAATAGCACTGGCGTCTGTACCCAGCATGTACAGTGTATTGGACTGAAGAGGATCTACTGTTCCTGTCAGTTTCCTAAGCAGAGTTGAACTAGATATGACCTGTGTATGTAGGAAGCACAATTCTTTTGTTCTGAGCAAGCTCACTGTTTGGACCCCATAGGAAACACAGTAGAGTAGATGTGTGCCTTATTCTCAAAAGCAGAGCTTGTTTCTTGTAAGGCGAGCTAGCGTTTGTTTCCCAGTCCTAAGTGGATTGAATCATATGTAGTTTCTGGTCCTACGAGCAAGAGTTGTTTTCTTGTAAGAAGAGTCACTATTGTGCTCCCATTGCCGTACACAGTGCAAATAGCACTCGCGTCTGTTCCCAGCAAGTACAGTGTATTGGACTGAAGAGGAGCTACTGTTCTTGTCAGTTTCCTAAGCAGAATTGAACTAGATATGGCCCGTGTGTGTAGGAAGCACAGTTCTTTTGTTCTGAGCAAGCTCACTGTTTGGACCCCATAGGAAACACAGTAGAGTAGAAGAGTGCTCTTTTCTCAAAAGCAGAGTGTGTTTCTTGTAAGGCGAGCTAGCGTTTGTTTCCTAGTCCAAAATTGAGTTGAATCACATGCAGTTTCTGGTCCTACGAGCAAGAGTTGTTTTCTGGTAAGAAGAGTCACTATTGCGCTCCCATTGCCATACACTGTGCAAATAGCACTGGCGTCTGTACCCAGCATGTACAGTGTATTGGACTGAAGAGGATCTACTGTTCCTGTCAGTTTCCTAAGCAGAGTTGAACTAGATATGACCTGTGTATGTAGGAAGCACAATTCTTTTGTTCTGAGCAAGCTCACTGTTTGGACCCCATAGGAAACACAGTAGAGTAGATGTGTGCCTTATTCTCAAAAGCAGAGCTTGTTTCTTGTAAGGCGAGCTAGCGTTTGTTTCCCAGTCCTAAGTGGATTGAATCATATGTAGTTTCTGGTCCTACGAGCAAGAGTTGTTTTCTTGTAAGAAGAGTCACTATTGTGCTCCCATTGCCGTACACAGTGCAAATAGCACTCGCGTCTGTTCCCAGTAAGTACAGTGTATTGGACTGAAGAGGAGCTACTGTTCTCGTCAGTTTCCTAAGCAGAGTTGAACTAGATATGGACCGTGTGTAAGAAGCACAGTTCTTTTATTCTGAGCAAGCTCACTGTTCGGACCCCATAGGAAACACAGTAGAGTAGATGAGTGCTCTTTTCTCAAAAGCCGAGTGTGTTTAGTGTAAGACGACCTAGCGTTTGCTTCCCAGTCCTAAATGGAGTTGAATCACATGCAGTTTCTGGTCCTACGAGCAATAGTTGTTTTCTGGTAAGAAGAGTCACTATTGCGCTCCCATTGCCATACACAGTGCAAATAGCACTCGTGTCTGCTCTCAGCAAGTACAGTTTACTTGATTGAAGAGGAGCTACTGTTCTTGTCAGTTTCCTAAGCAGACTTGAACTAGATATGCCCCGTGTGTGTAGGAAGCACAGTTCATTTGTTCTGAGCAAGCTCACTGTTCGGACCCCATAGGAAACACAGTAGAGTAGAAGAGTACTCTTTTCTCAAAAGCAGAGTGTGTTTCTTGTAAGGCGAGCTAGCTTTTGTTTCCCAGTCGTAAATGAAGTTGAATCACATGCAGTTTCTGTTCCTACGAGTAGAGTTGTTTTTTGGTGAGAAGAGTCACTATTGTGCTCCCATTGCCATACATAATGCAAATAGCCCTTGCGTCTGTTCCAATCAAGTACAGTGTATTGGACTGAAGAGGAGATACTGTTCTTGTCAGTTTCCTGAGCAGAGTTGAATTAGATATGGCCAGTGTGTATAGGAAGCACAGTTCTTTTGTTCTGAGCAAACTAACTTTCTGGCCCTATAGGAAACACAGTAGAGTAGATGAGTGCTCTTTTCTCAAAAGCAGAGTGTGTTTCTTGTAAGGTGAGATAGCGTTTGTTTTCCAGTCCTAAATGGCGTTGAATCACATACAGTTTCTGGACGTACAAGCAAGAGTTCTTTTCTGGTAAGGAAAGTCACAATTGCGCTCCCATTGTCATACACAGGGCAAATAGCACTGGCATCTGTTCCCTGCATGTACAGTGTATTGGACTGAAGAGGATCTACTGTTCTTGTCAGTTTCCTTAGCACAATTGAACTAGATACGGCCATGTGTGTAGGAAGCACAGTTCTTTTGTTCTGAGCAAGCTCACTGTTCTGGTCCTATACGAAACACAGTAGTGTAGAAGAGTGCTCTTTTCTCAAAAGCAGTGTGTGTTTCTTGTAAGGCAAGATAGCGTTTGCTTCCCAGACCTAAATGGAGTTGAATCACATGCAGTTTCTGGTCCTACAAGCAAGAATTGTTTTCTTGTAAGAAGAGTCACTATTGTGCTCCCATTGCCTTACACAGTGCAAATAGCACTCGCGTCTGTTCCCAGCAAGTACAGTGTATTGGACTGAAGAGGAGCTACTGTTCTTGTCAGTTTCCTAAGCAGACTTGAACTAGATATGGCCCGTGTGTGTAGGAAGCACAGTTCATTTGTTCTGAGCAAGCTCACTGTTCGGACCCCATAGGAAACACTGTAGAGTAGAAGAGTGCATTTTTCTCAAAAGCAGAGTGTGTTTCTTTAAGGCCAGCTAGCGTTTGTTACCCAGTCCTAAATGGAGTTGAAATACACATGCAGTTTCTGGTCCTACGAGCAAGAGTTGTTTTCTGGTAAGAAGAGTCACTATTGTGCTCCCTTTGCCATACACAGTGCAAATAGCACTGGCCTCTGTACCCAGCAAGTACTGTGTATTGGACTGAAGAGGATCTACTGTTCTTGTCAGTTTCCTAAGCAGACTTGAACTAGATATGGCCCGTGTGTGTAGGAAGCACAGTTCATTTGTTCTGAGCAAGCTCACTGTTCGGACCCCATAGGAAACACAGTAGAGTAGAAGAGTGCTCTTTTCTCAAAAGCAGAGTGTGTTTCTTGTAAGGCAAGATAGCATTTGTTTCCCAGTCCTAAATGGAGTTGAATCACATGCAGTGTCTGGTCCTACGAGCAAGAGTTGTTTTCTGGTAAGAAGAGTCACTATTGCGCTCCCATTGTCACACACAGGGCAAATAGCACTGGCGTCTCTTCCCAGCATGTACAGTCTATTGGACTGAAGAGGTTCTACTGTTCTTGTCAGTTTCCTAAGCAGAATTGAACAAGATATGGCCCATGTGTGTAGGAAGCACAGTTCTTTTGTTCTGAGCAAGCTCACATTTCGAACCCCATAGGAAACACAGTAGAGTAGAAGAGTGCATTTTTCTCAAAAGCAGAGTGTGTTTCTTGTAAGGTGAGCTAGCGTTTGTTTCCCAGTCCTAAATGGAGTTGAAATACACATGCAGTTTCTGGTTCTACGAGCAAGAGTTGTTTTCTGGTTAGAAGAGTCACTATTGCGCTCCCTTTGCCATACACAATGCAAATAGCCCTCGCGTCTGTTCCCAGCAAGTACAGTGCATTGGACTGAAGAGGAGCTACTGTTCTTGTCAGTTTCCTAAGCAGAATTGAACTAGATATGGCCCGTGTGTGTAGGAAGCACAGTTCTTTTGTTCTGAGCAAGCTCACTGTTTGGACCCCATAGGAAATACAGTAGAGAAGAAGAGTGCTCTTTTCTCAAAAGCAGAGTGTGTTTCTTGTAAGGCGAGCTAGCGTTTGTTTCCCAGTCCTAAATGGAGTTGAATACACATGCAGTTTCTGGTCCTAGGAGCAAGAGCTGCTTTCTGGTTAGAAGAGTCACTATTGCGCTCCCTTTGCCATACACAATCTAAATAGACCTCGCGCCTGTTCCCAGCAAGTACAGTGTATTGGATTGAAGAGGAGCTACTGTTCTTGTCAGTTTCCTAAGCAGAGTTGAACTAGATATGGCCCATGTGTGTAGGAAGCACAGTTCTTTTGTACTCAGCAAGCTCACTGTTCTGGCCATACAGGAAACACAATAGAGTAGAAGAGTGCTCTTTCCTCAAAAACAGAGTGTGTTTTTTGTAAGGCGAGCTAGCTTTTGTTTCGCAGTCCTAAATGGAGTTGAATCACATGCAGTTTCCGTTCCTACGAGCAAGAGTTGTTTCCTGGTAAGGAAAGTCACTATTGCGCTCCCATTGCCATACACAGTGCAAATAGCACTCGCGTCTGTTCCCAGCAAGTACAGTGTATTGGACTGAAGAGGAGCTACTGTTCTTGTCAGTTTCCTAAGCAGAATTGAACTAGATATGGCCCGTGTGTGTAGGAAGCACAGTTCTTTTGTTCTGAGCAAGCTCACTGTTTGGACCCCATAGGAAACACAGTAGAGTAGAAGAGTGCTCTTTTCTCAAAAGCAGAGTGTGTTTCTTGTAAGGCGAGCTAGCGTTTGTTTCCTAGTCCTAAATGGAGTTGAATCACATGCAGTTTCTGGTCCTACGAGCAAGAGTTGTTTTCTGGTAAGAAGAGTCACTATTGCGCTCCCATTGCCATACACTGTGCAAATAGCACTGGCGTCTGTACCCAGCATGTACAGTGTATTGGACTGAAGAGGATCTACTGTTCCTGTCAGTTTCCTAAGCAGAGTTGAACTAGATATGACCTGTGTGTGTAGGAAGCACAATTCTTTTGTTCTGAGCAAGCTCACTGTTTGGACCCCATAGGAAACACAGTAGAGTAGATTTGTGCCTTATTCTCAAAAGCAGAGCTTGTTTCTTGTAAGGCGAGCTAGCGTTTGTTTCCCAGTCCTAAGTGGATTGAATCATATGTAGTTTCTGGTCCTACGAGCAAGAGTTGTTTTCTTGTAAGAAGAGTCACTATTGTGCTCCCATTGCCGTACACAGTGCAAATAGCACTCACGTCTGTTCCCAGTAAGTACAGTGTATTGGACTGAAGAGGAGCTACTGTTCTCATCAGTTTCCTAAGCAGAGTTGAACTAGATATGGCCTGTGTGTGTAAGAATCACAGTTCTTTTGTTCTGAGCAAGCTCACTGTTCGGACCCCATAGGAAACACAGTAGAGTAGATGAGTGCTCTTTTCTCAAAAGCCGAGTGTGTTTAGTGTAAGACGACCTAGCGTTTGCTTCCCAGTCCTAAATGGAGTTGAATCACATGCAGTTTCTGGTCCTACGAGCAAGAGTTGTTTTCTGGTAAGAAGAGTCACTATTGTGCTCCCATTGCCATACACAGTGCAAATAGCACTCGCGTCTGCTCTCAGCAAGTACAGTTTACTTGATTGAAGAGGAGCTACTGTTCTTGTCAGTTTCCTGAGCAGAGTTGAACTAGATATGGCCAGTGTGTATAGGAAGCACAGTTCTTTTGTTCTGAGCAAACTAACTTTCTGGCCCTATAGGAAACACAGTAGAGTAGATGAGTGCTCTTTTCTCAAAAGCAGAGTGTGTTTCTTGTAAGGTGAGATAGCGTTTGTTTTCCAGTCCTAAATGGCGTTGAATCACATACAGTTTCTGGACATACAAGCAAGAGTTCTTTTCTGGTAAGGAAAGTCACAATTGCGCTCCCATTGTCATACACAGGGCAAATAGCACTGGCGTCTGTTCCCTGCATGTACAGTGTATTGGACTGAAGAGGATCTACTGTTCTTGTCAGTTTTCTTAGCACAATTGAACTAGATACGGACATGTGTGTAGGAAGCACAGCTCTTTTGTTCTGAGCAAGCTCACTGTGCGGACCCCATAGGAAACTGAGTGTTCTTTTCTCAAAAGCAGAGTGTGTTTCTTGTAAGGCTAGATAGCGTTTGCTTCCCAGACCTAAATGGAGTTGAATCACATGCAGTTTCTGGTCCTACAAGCAAGAGTGGTTTTCTGGTAAGAAGAGTCACTATTGCGCTCGCATTGTCATATACAGGGCAAATAGCCCTTGCGTCTTTTCCCAGCAAGTACAGTGTATTGGACTGAAGAGGAGCTACTGTTCTTGTCAGTTTCCTAAGCAGAGTTGAACTAGATATGGCCCGTGTGTGTAGGAAGCACAGTTCTTTTGTTCTGAGCAAGCTCACTGTTCTGGCCCTATAGGAAACACCGTAGAGTAGCAGAGTGCTCTTTTCTCAAAAGCAGAGTGTGTTTCTTGTAATGCGAGCTAGTGTTTGTTTCCAAGTACTAAATGGAGTTGAATCACATGCAGTTTCTGTTCCTACGAGCAAGAGATGTTTTCTGGTAAGAAGAGTCACTATTGTGCTCCCATTGTCATACACAGGGCAAATAGCACTGGCTTCTTTTCCCAGCATGTACAGTGTATTGCACTGAAGAGGATCTACTGTTCTTGTCAGTTTCCTAAGCATAGTTGAACTAGATATGGCCCGTGTGTGTAGGAAGCACAGTTCTTTTGTTCTGAGCAAGCTCACTGTTCTGGCCCTATAGGAAACAGTGTAGAGTAGAAGAGTACTCTTTTCTCAAAGCAGAGTGTGTTTCTTGTAAGGCGAGCTGGCGTTTGTTTCCCAATCCTAAATGGATTTGAATCACATGCAGTTTCTGGTCCTACGAGCAAGAGTTGTTTTCTGGTAAAAAGAGTCACTATTGCGCTCCCAATGCCGAACACAGTGCAAATAGCACTCGCGTCTATTCCCAGCAAGTACAGTGTATTGGACTGAAGGGGATCTACTGTTCTTGTCAGTTTCCTAAGCAGAATTGAAATAGATATGGCCCGTGTGTATAGGAAGCACAGTTCTTTTGTTCTGAGCATGCTCACTGTTCGGACCCCATAGGAAGCACAGTAGAGTAGAAGAGTGTTCTTTTCTCAAAAGCAGAGTGTGTTTCTTCTAAGGCAAACTAGCGTTTGCTTCCCAGTACTAAATGGATTTGAATCACATGCAGTTTCTGGTCCTAGAAGCAAGAGTTTTTTCTGGTAAGAAAAGTCACTATTGGGCTCCCATTGTCATACAAAGTGCAAATAGCACTGGCGTCTGTTCCCAGCAAGTACAGTGTATTGGACTGAAGAGGAGCTACTGTTCTTGTCAGTTTCCTAAGCAGAATTGAACTGGATATAGCCATTTGTGTAGGAAGCACAGTTCTTTTGTTCTGAGCAAGCTCACTGTACTGGCCTTATTGGAAACACAGTGGAGTAGAAGACAGCCCTTTTCTCAAAAGCAGAGTGTGTTTCTTGTAAGGTGAGCTAGCGTTTGTTTCCCAGTCCTAAATGGAGTTGAATCTCATGCAGTTTCTGGTCCTATGAGCAAGATTTGTTTTGTTTTATGAAGAGTCACAATTGCGCTCCCATTGCCATACACAGTGCAAATAGCACTCGCATCTGTTCCCAGCAAGTACAGTGTATTGGACTGAAGAGGAGCTACTGTTCTCGTCAGTTTCCTAAGCAGAGTTGAACTAGATATGGTCCGTGTGTGTAGGAAGCACAGTTCTTTTGGTCTGAGCAAGCTCATTGTTCTGGCCCTATAGGAAACACAGTAGAGTAGAAGTGTGCCCTTTTCTCAAAAGCAGAGCTTGTTTCTTGTAAGGCAAGCTAGCGTTTGTTTCCCAGTCCTAAGTGGAGTTGAATCACATGCAGTTTCTGGTCCTATGAGCAAGAGTTGTTTTCTGGTAAAAAGAGTCACTATTGCGCTCCCAATGCCGTACACAGTGCAAATAGCACTCGCGTCTATTCCCAGCAAGTACAGTGTATTGGACTGAAGGGGATCTACTGTTCTTGTCAGTTTCCTAAGCAGAGTTGAACTTGATATGGCCCGTGTGTATAGGAAGCATAGTTCTTTTGTTCTGAGCATGCTCACTGTTCGGACCCCATAGGAAACACAGTAGAGTAGAAGAGTGCTCTTTTCTCAAAAGCAGAGTGTGTTTCTTGTAAGGCAAGCTAGCGTTTGCTTCCCAGTCCTAAATGGATTTGAATCACATGCAGTTTCTGGTCCTAGAAGCAAGAGTTTTTTCTGGTAAGAAAAGTCACTATTGGGCTCCCGTTGTCATACCAAGTGCAAATAGCACTGGCGTCTGTTCCCAGCAAGTACAGTGTATTGGACTGAAGAGGATCTACTGTTCTTGTCAGTTTCCTAAGCAGAATTGAACTAGATATGGCCCGTGTGTGTAGGAAGCACAGTTGTTTTGTTCTGAGCAAGCTCACTGTTTGGACCCCATAGGAAACACAGTAGAGTAGATGTGTGCCCTATTCTCAAAAGCAGAGTGTGTTTCTTGTAAGGCGAGCTAGCGTTTGCTTCCCAGTCCTAAATGGATTTGAATCACATGCAGTTTCTGGTCCTACAAGCAAAAGTTTTTTCTGGTAAGAAAAGTGACTATTGCGCTCCCATTGTCATACACAGTGCAAATAGCACTTGTGTCTGTTCCCAGCAAGTATAGTGTATTGGAGTGAAGAGGAGCTACTGTTCTTGTCAGTTTCCTAATCAGAGTTGAACTAGATATGACCCGTGTGTGTAGGAAGCACATTTCATTTGTTCTGAGCAAGCTCACTGTTTGGACCCCATAGGAAACACAGTAGAGTAGGTGTGTGCCCTATTCTCAAAAGCAGAGTGTGTTTCTTGTAAGGCGAGCTGGCATTTGTTTCCCAATTTTAAATGGAGTTGAATCACATGCAGTTTCTGGTCCTACGAGCAAGAGTTGTTTTCTGGTAAGAAGAGTCACTATTGTGTTCCCATTGCCATACACAGTACAAATAGCACTCACGTCTGTTTCCAGCAAGTACAGTATATTGGTCTGAAGAGGAGCTACTGTTCTTGTCAGTTTCCTAAGCAGAGTTGAACTAGATATGACCCATGTGTAGGAAGCACAGTTCTTTTGTTCTGAGCAAGCTCACTGTTTGGACCCCATAGGAAACACAGTAGAGGAGATGTGTGCCCTATTCTTAAAAGCAGAGTGTGTTTCTTGTAAGGCGAGCTGGCGTTTGTTTCCCAATCCTAAATGGAGTTGAATCACATGCAGTTTCTGGTCCAATGAGCATGAGTTGTTTTCTGGTAAGAAGAGTCACTATTGCGCTCCCATTGCCATACACAGTACAAATAGCACTCGCATATGTTTCCAGCAAGTACAGTTTATTGGTCTGAAGAGGAGCTACAGTTCTTGTCAGTTTCTAAGCAGAGTTGAACTAGATATGGCCCGTGTGTGTAGGAAGCACAGTTCTTTTGTTCTCAGCAAGCTCACTGTTCGGACCAGAGAGAAAACACAGTAGAGTAGTAGAGTGCTCTTTTCTCAAAAGCAGAGTGTGTTTCTTGTAAGGCGAGCTAGCGTTTGTTTCCCAATCCTAAATGGAGTTGAATCACATGCAGATTCTGGTCCTACGAGCAAGAGTTGTTTTCTGGTAAGAAGAGTCGCTATTGTGCTCCCATTGCCATACACAGTGCAAATAGCCCTCGCGTCTGTTCCCAGCAAGTACAGTGTATTTGACTGAAGAGGAGCTACTGTTTTTGTCAGTTTCCTAAGCAGAGTTGAACTAGATGTGGCCCATGTGTGTAGGAAGCACAGTTCTTTTGTACTTAGCAAGCTCACTGTTCTGGCCCTATAGGAAACACAGTAGAGTAGAAGTGTGCTCTTTCCTCAAAAGCAGAGTGTGTTTTTTGTAAGGCGAGCTAGCGTTTGTTTCCCAGTCCTAAATGGAGTTGAATCACATGCAGTTTCAGGTCCTACGAGCAAGAGTTGTTTTCTGGTAAGAAGAGTCACTATTGTGCTCCCATTGTCATACACAGGGCAAATAGCACTGGCGTCTGTTCCCAGCATGTACAGTGTATTGGACTGTTCTTGTCAGTTTCTGATGCAGAGTTGAACTAGATATGTGACGTGTGTGTAGGAAGCACAGTTCTTTTGTTCTCAGCAAGCTCACTGTTCTGGCCCTATAGGAAACACAGTAGAGTAGAAGAGTGCTCTTTTCTCAAAAGCAGAGTGTGTTTCTTGTAAGGCGAGCTAGCGTTTGTTTCCCAGTCCTAAATGGAGTTGAATCACATGCAGTTTCTGGTCCTACAAGCAAGAGTTTTTTCTGGTAAGAAGAGTCACTATTTTGCTCCCATTGTCATACACAGGGCTAATAGCACTGGCATTTGTTCCCAGCATGTACAGTGTATTACACTGAAGAGGATCTACTGTTCTTGTTAGGTTCCTAAGCAGAGTTGAACTAGATATGGCCCGTGTGTGTATGAAGCACATTTTTTTTGTTCTGAGCAAGCTCACTGTTCTGGCCCTATAGGAAACACAGAGGATTAGAAGAGTCATCTTTTCTCAAAAGCAGAGTGTGTTTCTTGTAAGGCAAGCTATCGTTTGCTTCCCAGACCTAAATGGAGTTCAATCACATGCAGTTTCTGGTCCTACGAGCAAGAGGTGTTTTCTGGTAGGAAGAGTCACTATTGTGCTCCCATTGCTGTACACAGTGCAAATAGCACTCGCGTCTGTTCCCAGCAAGTACAGTGTATTGGACTGAAGAGGAGCTACTGTTCTCGTTAGTTTCCTAAGCAGAGTTGAACTAGATATGGCCCATGTGTGTAGGAAGCACAGTTCTTTTGTTCTGAGTAAGCTCACTGTTCTGGCCCTATAGAAAACACAGTAGAGTAGAAGTGTGCCCTTTTCTCAAAAGCAGAGCTTGTTTCTTGTAAGGCAAGCTAGCGTTTGTTTCCCAGTCCTAAGTGGACTTGAATCACATGCAGTTTCTGGCCCTACGAGCAAGAGATGTTTTCTGGTAAAAAGAGTCACTATTGCGCTCCCAATGCCGTACACAGTGCAAATAGCACTCGCGTCTCTTTCCAGCAAGTACAGTGTATTGGACTGAAGGGGATCTACTGTTCTTGTCAGTTTCCTAAGCAGAGTTGAACTAGATATGGCCGGTGTGTATAGGAAGCACAGTTCTTTTGTTCTGAGTAAGCTCACTGTTCGGAACCCATAGGAAACACAGTAGAGTAGAAGATTGCTCTTTTCTCAAAAGCAGAGTGTGTTTCCTGTAAGGCGAGCTAGCGTTTGT
This sequence comes from Peromyscus eremicus, assembly GCF_949786415.1. NCBI lineage: Eukaryota > Metazoa > Chordata > Mammalia > Rodentia > Cricetidae > Peromyscus > Peromyscus eremicus. Next base: position 122,282 of record NW_026735256.1, on the reverse strand, counting down.
TTCCCAGTCCTAAATGGATTTGAATCACATGCAGTTACTGGTGCTACAAGCAAGAGTTTTTTCTGGTAAGAAGAGTCACTATTGTGCTACCATTGTCATACACAGGGCAAATAGCACTGGCATTTGTTCCCAGCATGTACAGTGTATTGGACTGAAGAGGATCTACTGTTCTTGTTAGGTTCCTAAGCAGAGTTGAACTAGATATGGCCCGTGTGTGTAGGAAGCACAGTTCTTTTGTTCTGAGCAAGCTCACTGTTCTGGCCCAATAGGAAACACAGTAGAGTAGAAGTGTGCCTTATTCTCAAAAGCAGAGCTTGTTTCTTGTAAGGCAAGCTAGCGTTTGTTTCCCAGTCCTAAGTGGAGTTGAATCACATGCAGTTTCTGGTCCTAAGAGCCAGAGGTGTTTTCTGGTAGGAAGAGTCACTATTGTGCTCCCATTGCTGTACACAGTGCAAATAGCACTCGCGTCTGTTCCCAGCAAGTACAGTGTATTGGACTGAAGGGGATCTACTGTTCTCGTTAGTTTCCTAAGCAGAGTTGAACTAGATATGGCCATGTGTGTAGGAAGCACAGTTTTTTTGTTCTGAGCAAGCTCACTGTTCTGGCCCTATAGAAAACACAGTAGAGTAGAAGTGTGCCCTTTTCTCAAAAGCAGAGCTTGTTTCTTGTAAGGCAAGCTAGTGTTTGTTTCCCAGTCCTAAGTGGAGTTGAATCACATGCAGTTTCTGGCCCTACGAGCAAGAGATGTTTTCTGGTAAAAAGAGTCACTATTGCGCTCCCAATGCCGTACAGTGCAAATAGCACTCGCGTCTCTTTCCAGCAAGTACAGTGTATTGGACTGAAGGGGATCTACTGTTCTTGTCAGTTTCCTAAGTAGAGTTGAACTAGATATGGCCGGTGTGTGTAGGAAGCACAGTTCTTTTGTTCTGAGCAAGCTCACATTTCGAACCCCATAGGAAACACAGTAGAGTAGAAGAGTGCTCTTTTCTCAAAAGCAGAGTGTGTTTCTTGTAAGGCGAGCTAGCGTTTTTTTCCCAGTCCTAAATGGAGTTGAATCACATGCAGTTTTTGGTCCTACGCGCAAGAGTTGTTTTCTGGTAAGGAAAGTCACTATTGTGCTCCCATTGCCAAACACAGTGCAAATAGCACTCGCATTTGTTCCCAGCAAGTACAGTGTATTGGACTGAAGAGGAGCTACTGTTCTTGTCAGTTTCCTAAGCAGAGTTGAACTAGATATGGCCCGTGTGTATAGGAAGCACAGCTCTTTTGTTCTGAGCTAGCTCACTGTGCGGACCCCATAGGAAACTCAGTGCTCTTTTCTCAAAAGCAGAGTGTGTTTCTTGTAAGGCGAGATAGCGTTTGCATCCCAGATCTGAATGGAGTTGAATCACATGCAGTTTCTGGTCCTACAAGCAAGAGTTGTTTTCTGGTAAGAAGAGTCACTATTGTGCTTCTATTGTCATACACAGGGCAAATAGCACTGGCTTCTTTTCCCAGCATGTACAGTGTATTGCACTGAAAAGGATCTACTGTTCTTGTCAGTTTCCTAAGCAGAATTGAACTAGATATGGCCATGTGTGCAGGAAGTACAGTTCTTTTGTTCTGAGGAAGCTCACTGTTCGGACAACATAGGAAATACAGTAGGGTAGAAGAGTGCTCTTTTCTCAAAAGCAGAGTGTGTTTCTTGTAAGTCGAGCTAGTGTTTTTTTCCCAGTCCTAAATGGAGTTGAATCACATGCAGTTTTTGGTCGTACGCGCAAGAGTTGTTTTCTGGTAAGGAAAGTCACTATTGCGCTCCCATTGCCAAACACAGTGCAAATAGCACTTGCTTCTGTTCCCAGCAAGTACAGTGTATTGGACTGAAGAGGAGCCACTGTTCTTGTCAGTTTCCTAAGCAGAATTGAACTGGATATGGCCATTTGTGTAGGAAGCACAGTTCTTTTGTTATGAGCAAGCTCACTGTACTGGCCCTATAGGAAACACAGTAGAGTAGAAGAGTGCTCTTTTCTCAAAAGCAGTGTGTGTTTCTTGTAAGGCCAGCTAGCTTTTGTTTTCCAGTCCTAAATGAATTTGAATCACATGCAGTTTTTGGTCCTACGAGCAAGAGTTGTTTTCTGTTAAGAAGAGTCACTATTGCGCTCCCATTGCCATACACAGTGCAAATAGCACTGGAGTCTGTACCCAGCATGTACAGCGTATTGGACTGAAGAGGATGTTCTGTTCTTTTCAGTTTCCTAAGCAGAGTTGAACTAGATATGGCCCGTGTGTGTAGGAAGCAGAGTTCTTTTGTACTCAGCAAGCTCACTGTTCTGGCCCTATAGGAAACACAGTAGATTCGAAGAGTGCTCTTTCCTCCAAAGCAGAGTGTGTTTCTTGTAAGGCCAGCTAGAGTTTGTTTCCCAGTCCTAAATGGAGTTGAATCACATGCAGTTTCCGTTCCTATGAGCAAGAGTTGTTTTCTGGTAAGGAAAGTCACTATTGTGCTCCCATTGCCAAACACAGTACAAATAGCACTCGCGTCTGTTCCCAGCAAGTACAGTGTATTGGAGTGAAGAGGAGCTACTGTTCTTGTCAGTTTCCTAAGCAAATTTGAACTAGATATGGCCCGTGTGTGTAGGAAGCACAGTTCTTTTGTTCTGAGCAAGCTCACTGTTTGTATCCCATAGGAAACACAGTAGAGTAGAAGAGTGCTCTTTTCTCAAAAGCAGAGTGTGTTTCTTGTAAGGCGAGCTAGCATTTGTTTCCCAAATCTAAATGGAGTTGAATCACATCCAGGTTCTGGTCCTAGGAGCAAGAGTTGTTTTCTGGTAAGAAGAGTCACTATTGTGCTCCCTTTGCCATACACAGTGCAAATAGCCCTCGCGTCTGTTCCCAGCAAGTACAGTGTATTGGACTGAAGAGGAGCTACTGTTCTTGTCAGTTTCCTAAGCAGAATTGAACAAGATATGGCCCGTGTGTGTAGGAAGCACAGTTCTTTGTTCTGAGCAAGCTCACTGTTCGGACCCCATAGGAAACACAGTAGAGTAGAAGAGTGCATTTTTCTCAAAAGCAGAGTGTGTTTCTTGTAAGGCCAGCTAGCGTTTGTTTCCCAGTCCTAAATGGAGATGAAACACATGCAGTTTCTGGTCCTACGAGCAAGAGTTGTTTTCTGGTAAGAAGAGTCACTATTGTGCTCCCTTTGCCATACACAGTGCAAATAGCACTCGCGTCTGTTCCCAGCAAGTACAGTGTATTGGACTGAAGAGGAGCTACTGTTCTTGTCAGTTTCCTAAGCAGAGTTGAACTAGATATGGCCTGTGTGTGTAGGAAGCACAGTTCTTTTGTTCTCAGCAAGCTCACTGTTCGGACCCCATAGAAAACACAGTCGAGTAGAAGAGTGCTCTTTTCTCAGAAGCAGAGTGTGTTTCTTGTAAGGTGAGCTAGCGTTTGTTTCCCAGTCCTCAATGGAGTTGAAATACACATGCAGTTTCTGGTCGTACAAGCAAGAGTTGTTTTCTGGTTAGAAGAGTCACTATTGTGCTACCTTTGCCATACACAATGCAAATAGCCTTCGCGTCTGTTCCCAGCAAGTACAGTGTATTGGACTGAAGAGGAGCTACTGTTCTTGTCAGTTTCCTAAGCAGAGTTGAACTAGATATGGCCCATGTGTGTAGGAAGATCAGTTCTTTTGTACTCAGCAAGCTCACTGTTCTGGCCCTATAGGAAACACAGTAGAGTAGAAGAGTGCTCTTTCCTCAAAAACAGAGTGTGTTTTTTGTAAGGCGAGCTAGCCTTTGTTTCGCAGTCCTAAATGGAGATGAATCACATGCAGTTTCCGTTCCTACGAGCAAGAGTTTTTTTCTGGTAAGGAAAGTCACTATTGCGCTCCCATTGCCATACACAGTGCAAATAGCACTCGCGTCTGTTCCCAGCAAGTACAGTGTATTGGACTGAAGAGGAGCTACTGTTCTTGTTAGTTTCCTAAGCAGAATTGAACTAGATATGGCCCGTGTGTGTAGGAAGCACAGTTCTTTTGTTCTGAGCAAGCTCACTGTTTGGACACCATAGGAAACACAGTAGAGTAGATGAGTGCTCTTTTCTTAAAAGCAGAGTGTGTTTCTTGTAAGGCGAGCTAGCGTTTGTTTCCCAGTCCTAAATGGAGTTGAATCACATGCAGTTTCTGGTCCTACGAGCAAGAGTTGTTTTCTGGTAAGAAGAGTCACTATTGCGCTCCCATTGCCATACACTGTGCAAATAGCACTGGCGTCTGTACCCAGCATGTACAGTGTATTGGACTGAAGAGGATCTACTGTTCTTGTCAGTTTCCTAAGCAGAATTGAATTAGATATGGCCCGTGTATGTAGGAGGCACAGTTCTTTTGTTCTGAGCAAGCTCACTGTTTGGACCCCATAGGAAACACAGTAGAGTAGAAGAGTGCTCTTTTCTCAAAAGCAGAGTGTGTTTCTTGTAAGGCGAGCTAGCGTTTGTTTCCCAGTCCTACATGGAGTTGAATCACACGCAGTTTCTGGTCCTACGAGCAAGGGCTGTTTTCTGGTAGGAAGAGTCACTATTTCGCTCCCATTGCCATACACAGTGCAAATAGCACTGGCGTCTGTACACAGCATGTACAGTGTATTGGACTGAAGAGGATCTACTGTTCTTGTCAGTTTCCTAAGCAGAATTGAACTAGATATGACCCGTGTGTGTAGGAAGCACAGTTCTTTTGTTCTGAGCAAGCTCACTGTTCTGGCCCTATAGGAAACACAGTAGAGTAGAAGAGTGCTCTTTTCTCAAAAGCAGAGTGTGTTTCTTGTAAGGCGAGCTAGGGTTTGTTTCCCAGTCCTAAATGGAGTTGAATCACATGCAGTTTCTGGTCCTACGAGCAAGAGTTTTTTCTGGTAATAAGAGTCACTATTGCGCTCCCATTGTCATACTCAGGGCTAATAGCACTGGCCTCTGTTCCCAGCATGTACAGCGTATTGGACTGAAGAGGATCTACTGTTCTTGTCAGGTTCCTAAGCAGAGTTGAACTAGATATGGCCCATGTGTGTAGGAAGCACAGTTCTTTTGTACACAGCAAGCTCACTGTTTGGATCCCATAGGAAACACAGAAGAGTAGAAGAGTGCTCTTTTCTCAAAAGCAGAGTGTGTTTCTTGTAAGGCGAGCTAGCGTTTGTTTCCCAGTCCCAAATGGAGTTGAATCACATGCAGTTTCTGGTCCTACGAGCAAGAGTTGTTTTCTGGTAAGAAGAGTCACTATTGTGCTCCCATTGTCATACACAGTGCAAATAGCCCTTGCGTCTGTTCCCAGCAAGTATAGTGAATTGGACTGAAGAGGAGCTACTGTTTTTGTCAGTTTCCTAAGCAGAGTTGAACTAGATATGACCTGTGTGTGTAGGAAGCACAATTCTTTTGTTCTGAGCAAGCTCACTGTTTGGACCCCTTAGGAAACACAGTAGAGTAGATGTGTGCCTTATTCTCAAAAGCAGAGCGTGTTTCTTGTAAGGCGAGCTAGTGTTTGTTTCCCAGTCCTAAGTGGATTGAATCAAATGCAGTTTCTGGTCCTATGAGCAAGAGTTGTTTTCTTGTAAGAAGAGTCACTATTGTGCTCCCATTGCCGTACACAGTGCAAATAGCACTCGCGTCTGTTCCCAGTAAGTACAGTGTATTGGACTGAAGAGGAGCTACTGTTCTCGTCAGTTTCCTAAGCAGAGTTGAACTAGATATGGCCTGTGTGTGTAAGAAGCACAGTTCTTTTGTTCTGAGCAAGCTCACTGTTCGGACCCCATAGGAAACACAGTAGAGTAGATGAGTGCTCTTTTCTCAAAAGCCGAGTGTGTTTAGTGTAAGGCGACCTAGCGTTTGCTTCCCAGTCCTAAATGGAGTTGAATCACATGCAGTTTCTGGTCCTAAGAGCAATAGTTGTTTTCTGGTAAGAAGAGACACTATTGTGCTCCCTTTGCCATACACAGTGCAAATAGCACTCGCGTCTGCTCTCAGCAAGTACAGTGTATTTGATTGAAGAGGAGCTACTGTTCTTGTCAGTTTCCTAAGCAGACTTGAACTAGATATGGCCCGTGTGTGTAGGAAGCACAGTTCATTTGTTCTGAGCAAGCTCACTCTTCGAACCCCATAGGAAACACAGTAGAGTAGAAGAGTACTCTTTTCTCAAAAGCAGAGTGTGTTTCTTGTAAGGCGATCTAGCGTTTGTTTCCCAGTCCTAAATGGAGGTGAATCACATGCAGTTTCTGGTCATACGAGCAAGAGTTGTTTTCTGGTAAGAAGAGTCACTATTGTGCTCCCATTGTCACACACAGGGCAAATAGCACTGGCGTCTCTTCCCAGCATGTACAGTCTATTGGACTGAAGAGGTTCTACTGTTCTTGTCAGTTTCCTAAGCAGAATTGAACAAGATATGGCCCGTGTGTGTAGGAAGCACAGTTCTTTTGTTCTGAGCAAGCTCACATTTCGAACCCCATAGGAAACACAGTAGAGTAGAAGAGTGCATTTTTCTCAAAAGCAGAGTTTGTTTCTTGTAAGGCGAGCTAGCGTTTGTTTCCCAGTCCTAAATGGAGTTGAAATACACATGCAGTTTCTGGTCCTACGAGCAAGAGTTGTTTTCTGGTAAGAAGAGTCACTATTGCGCTCCCTTTGCCATACACAGTGCAAATAGCCCTCGCGTCTGTTCCCAGCAAGTACAGTGTATTGGACTGAAGAGGAGCTACTGTTCTTGTCAGTTTCCTAAGCAGAATTGAACAAGATATGGCCCGTGTGTGTAGGAAGCTCAGTTCTTTTGTACTCAGCAAGCTCACTGTTCTGGCCCTATAGGAAACACAGTAGAGTAGAAGAGTGCTCTTTCCTCAAAAACAGAGTGTGTTTTTTGTAAGGCGAGCTAGCCTTTGTTTCGCAGTCCTAAATGGAGTTGAATCACATGCAGTTTACTTTCCTACGAGCAAGAGTTTTTTTCTGGTAAGGAAAGTCACTATTGTGCTCCCATTGCCATACTCAGTGCAAATAGCACTCGCGTCTGTTCCCAGCAAGTACAGTGTATTGGACTGAAGAGGAGCTACTGTTCTTGTCAGTTTCCTAAGCAGAATTGAACTAGATATGGCCCGTCTGTAGGAAGAACAGTTCTTTTGTTCTGAGCAAGCTCACTGTTCGGACCCCATAGGAAACACAGTAGAGTAGAAGAGTGCATTTTTCTCAAAAGCAGAGTGTGTTTCTTCTAAGGCGAGCTAGCGTTTGTTTCCCAGTCCTAAATGGAGTTGAAATACACATGCAGTTTCTGGTCCTACGAGCAAGAGTTGTTTTCTGGTAAGAAGAGTCACTATTGCGCTCCCTTTGCCATACACAGTGCAAATAGCCCTCGCGTCTGTTCCCAGCAAGTACAGTGTATTGGACTGAAGAGGAGCTACTGTTCTTGTCAGTTTCCTAAGCAGAGTTGAACTAGATATGGCCCGTGTGTGTAGGAAGCACAGTTCTTTTGTTCTCAGCAAGCTCACTGTTCGGACCCCATAGAAAACACAGTAGAGTAGAAGAGTGCTCTTTTCTCAAAAGCAGAGTGTGTTTCTTGTAAGGCGAGCTAGCGTTTGTTTCCCAGTCCTAAATGGAGTTGAAATACACATGCAGTTTCTGGTCCTACGAGCAAGAGTTGTTTTCTGGTTAGAAGAGTCACTATTGCGCTCCCTTTGCCATACACAATGCAAAAAGCCCTCGCGTCTGTTCCCAGCAAGTACAGTGTATTGTACTGAAGAGGAGCTACTGTTCTTGTCAGTTTCCTAAGCAGAGTTGAACTAGATATGGCCCATGTGTGTAGGAAGCTCAGTTCTTTTGTACTCAGCAAGCTCACTGTTCTGGCCCTATAGGAAACACAGTAGAGTAGAAGAGTGCTCTTTCCTCAAAAACAGAGTGTGTTTTTTGTAAGGCGAGCTAGCCTTTGTTTCGCAGTCCTAAATGGAGTTGAATCACATGCAGTTTCCGTTCCTACGAGCAAGAGTTTTTTTCTGGTAAGGACAGTCACTATTCCGCTCCCATTGCCATACTCAGTGCAAATAGCACTCGCGTCTGTTCCCAGCAAGTACAGTGTATTGGACTGAAGAGGAGCTACTGTTCTTGTGAGTTTCCTAATCAGAATTGAACTAGATATGGCCCGTGTGTAGGAAGCATAGTTCTTTTGTTCTGAGCAAGCTCATTGTTCGGACCCCATAGGAAACACAGTAGAGTAGAAGAGTGCATTTTTCTCAAAAGCAGAGTGTGTTTCTTGTAAGGCCAGCTAGCGTTTGTTTCCCAGTCCTAAATGGAGTTGAAATACACATGCAGTTTCTGGTCCTATGAGCAAGAGTTGTTTTCTGGTAAGAAGAGTCACTGTTGTGCTCCCTTTGCCATACACAGTGCAAATAGCCCTCGCGTCTGTTCCCAGTAAGTACAGTGTATTGAACTGAAGCGGAGCTACTGTTGTCGTCAGTTTCCTAAGCAGAGTTGAACTAGATATGGCCCGTGTGTGTAAGAAGCACAGTTCTTTTGTTCTGAGCAAGCTCACTGTTCGGACCCCATAGGAAACACAGTAGAGTAGATGAGTGCTCTTATCTCAAAAGCCGAGTGTGTTTAGTGTAAGACGACCTAGCGTTTGCTTCCCAGTCCTAAATGGAGTTGAATCACATGCAGTTTCTGGTCCTACGAGCAATAGTTGTTTTCTGGTAAGAAGAGTCACTATTGTGCTCCCATTGCCTTACACAGTGCAAATAGCACTCGCGTCTGTTCCCAGCAAGTACAGTGTATTGGACTGAAAAGTAGCTACTGTTCTTGTCAGTTTCCTAAGCAGACTTGAACTAGATATGGTCCGTGTGTGTAGGAAGCACAGTTCATTTGTTCTGAGCAAGCTCACTGTTCGGACCCCATAGGAAACACAGTAGAGTAGAAGAGTGCATTTTTCTCAAAAGCAGAGTGTGTTTCTTGTAAGGCGATCTAGCGTTTGTTTCCCAGTCCTAAATGGAGTTGAAATACACATGCAGTTTCTGGTCCTACGAGCAAGAGTTGTTTTCTGGTAAGAAGAGTCACTACTGTGCTCCCTTGCCATACACAGTGCAAATAGCACTGGCCTCTGTACCCAGCATGTACTGTGTATTGGACTGAAGAGGATCTACTGTTCTCATCAGTTTCCTAAGCAGAATTGAACTAGATATGGCCCGTGTGTGTAGGAAGCACAGTTCTTTTGTTCTCAGCAAGCTCATTGTTCAGACCCCATAGGAAACACAGTAGAGTAGAAGAGTGCTCTTTTCTCAAAAGCAGAGTGTGTTTCTTGTAAGGCGAGCTAGCGTTTGTTTCCCCGTCCTAAATGGAGTTGAATCATATGAGGTGTCTGGTCATAGGAGCAAGAGTTTTTTTCTGGTAAGAAGAGTCACTATTGCGCTCCCATTGTCACACACAGGGCAAATAGCACTGGCATGTACAGTTTATTGGACTGAAGAGGTTCTACTGTTCTTGTCAGTTTCCTAAGCAGAATTGAACAAGATATGGCCCGTGTGTGTAGGACGCACAGTTCTTTTGTTCTGAGCAAGCTCACATTTTGAACCCCATAGGAAACACAGTAGAGTAGAAGAGTGCATTTTTCTCAAAAGCAGAGTGTGTTTCTTGTAAGGCGAGCTAGCGTTTGTTTCCCAGTCCTAAATGGAGATGAAATACACATGCAGTTTCTGGTCCTACGAGCAAGAGTTGTTTTCTGGTAAGAAGAGTCACTATTGCGCTCCCTTTGCCATACACAGTGCAAATAGCCCTCGCGTCTGTTCCCAGCAAGTACAGTGTATTGGACTGAAGAGGAGCTATCTTTCTTGTCAGTTTCCTAAGCAGAGTTGAACTAGATATGGCCTGTGTGTGTAGGAAGCACAGTTCTTTTGTTCTCAGCAAGCTCACTGTTCGGACCCCATAGAAAACACAGTAGAGTAGAAGAGTGCTCTTTTCTCAAAAGCAGAGTGTGTTTCTTGTAAGGTGAGCTAGCGTTTGTTTCCCAGTCCTAAATGGAGTTGAAATGCACATGCAGTTTCTGGTCCTACGAGCAAGAGTTGTTTTCTGGTTAGAAGAGTCACTATTGCGCTCCCTTTGCCATACACAATGCAAATAGCCCTCGCGTCTGTTCCCAGCAAGTACAGTGTATTGGACTGAAGAAGAGCTACTGTTCTTGTCAGTTTCCTAAGCAGAGTTGAACTAGATATGGCCCATGTGTGCAGGAAGCTCAGTTCTTTTGTACTCAGCAAGCTCACGGTTCTGGTCCTATAAAAAACACAGTAGAGTAGAAGAGTGCTCTTTCCTCAAAAACAGAGTGTGTTTCTTGTAAGGCGAGCTAGCGTTTGTTTCCCAGTCCTACATGGAGTTGAATCTCAGGCAGTTTCTGGTCCTACGAGCAAGGGATGTTTTCTGGTATTAAGAGTCACTATTGCGCTCCCATTGCCATACACAGTGCAAATAGCACTGGCGTCTGTACACAGCATGTACAGTGTATTGGACTGAAGAGGATCTACTGTTCTTGTCAGTTTCCTAAGCAGAATTGAACTAGATATGACCCGTATGTGTAGGAAGCACAGTTCTTTTGTTCTGAGCAAGCTCACTGTTCTGGCCCTATAGGAAACACAGTAGAGTAGAAGAGTGCTGTTTTCTCAAAAGCAGAGTGTGTTTCTTGTAAGGCGAGCTAGCGTTTGTTTCCCAGTCCTAAATGGAGTTGAATCACATGCAGTTTTTGTTCATACGAGCAAGAGTTGTTTTCTGGTAAGAAGAGTCACTATTGTGCTCCCATTGTCATACACAGTGCAAATAGCCCTCGTGTCTGTTCCCAGCAAGTACAGTGTATTGGACTGAAGAGGAGCTACTGTTCCTGTCAGTTTCCTAAGCAGAGTTGAACTAGATATGACCTGTGTGTGTAGGAAGCACAATTCTTTTGTTCTGAGCAAGCTCACTGTTTGGACCCCATAGGAAACACAGTAGAGTAGATGTGTGCCTTATTCTCAAAAGCAGAGCGTGTTTCTTGTAAGGCGAGCTAGTGTTTGTTTCCCAGTCCTAAGTGGATTGAATCAAATGCAGTTTCTGGTCCTACGAGCAAGAGTTGTTTTCTTGTAAGAAGAGTCACTATTGTGCTCCCATTGCCTTACACAGTGCAAATTGCACTCGCGTCTGTTCCCAGTAAGTACAGTGTATTGGACTGAAGAGGAGCTACTGTTCTCGTCAGTTTCCTAAGCAGAGTTGAACTAGATATGGCCTGTGTGTGTAAGAATCACAGTTCTTTTGTTCTGAGCAAGCTCACTGTTCGGACCCCATAGGAAACACAGTAGAGTAGATGAGTGCTCTTTTCTCAAAACCGAGTGTGTTTAGTGTAAGGCGACCTAGCATTTGCTTCCCAGTCCTAAATGGTGTTGAATCACATGCAGTTTCTGTTCCTACGAGTAGAGTTGTTTTTTGGTGAGAAGAGTCACTATTGCGCTCCCATTGCCATACACAGTGCAAATAGCACTTGCGTCTGTTCCAATCAAGTACAGTGTATTGGACTGAAGAGGAAATACTGTTCTTGTCAGTGTCCTGAGCAGAGTTGAACTAGATATGGCCCGTGTGTATAGGAAGCACAGTTCTTTGTTCTGAGCAAACTAACTTTCTGGCCCTATAGGAAACACAGTAGAGTAGAAGAGTGCTCTTTTCTTAAAAGCAGAGTGTGTTTCTTGTAAGGCGAGATAGCGTTTGTTTCCCAGTCCTAAATGGAGTTGAATCACATGCAGTTTCTGGACGTATGAGCAAGAGTTGTTTTCTGGTAAGGAAAGTCACAATTGCGCTCCCATTGTCATACACAGGGCAAATAGCACTGGCGTCTGTTCCCAGCATGTACAGTGTATTGGACTGAAGAGGATCTACTGTTCTTGTAAGTTTTCCTAAGCACAATTGAACTAGATACGGCCATGTGTGTAGGAAGCACAGTTCTTTTGTTCTGAGCAAGCTCACTGTTCTGGCCCTATAGGAAACACAGAAGAGTAGAATAGTGCTCTTTTCTCAAAGCAGAGTGTTTTTCTTGTAAGGCGAGCTAGCGTTTGTTTCCCAGTCCTAAATGGAGTTGAATCACATACAGTTTCTGGTCCTATGAGCAAGAATTTTTTCTGGTAATAAGTGTCACTATTGCGCTCCCATTGTCATACTCAGGGCAAATAGCACTGGCCTCTGTTCCCAGCATGTACAGTGTATTGGACTGAAGGTGATGTACTGTTCTTGTCAGGTTCCTAAGCAGAGTTGAACTAGATATGGCCCATGTGTGTAAGAAGCACAGTTCTTTTGTACTCAGCAATCTCACTCTTCTGGCCCTATAGGCAACACAGTAGAGTAGAAGCGTGCTCTTTCCTCAAAAGCATAGTGTGTTTCTTGTAAGGCGAGGTAGAGTTTGTTTCCCAGTCCTAAATGAAGTTGAATCACATGCAGTTTCTGTTCCTACGAGCAAGAGTTGTTTTCTGGTAAGGAAAGTCACTATTGCGCTCCCATTGCCATACATCGTGCAAATAGCACTCGCGTCTGTTCCCAGCAAGTACAGTGTATTGGACTGAAGAGGAGCTACTGTTCTCGTCAGTTTCCTAAGCAGAGTTGAACTAGATATGGCCCGTGTGTGTAAGAAGCACAGTTCTTTTGTTCTGAGCAAGCTCACTGTTCGGACACCATAGGAAACACAGTAGAGTAGATGAGTGCTCTTTTCTCAAAAGCCGAGTGTGTTTAGTGTAAGGCGACCCAGTATTTGCTTCCCAGTCCTAAATGGAGTTGAATCACATGCAGTTTCTGGTCCTAAGAGCAAGAGTTGTTTTCTGGAAAGAAGAGTCACTATTGTGCTCCCATTGCCATACACAGTGCAAATAGCACTCGCGTCTGCTCTCAGCAAGTACAGTGTATTTGATTGAAGAGGAGCTACTGTTCTTGTCAGTTTCCTAAGCAGACTTGAACTAGATATGGCCCGTGTGTGTATAAGCACAGTTCATTTGTTCTGAGCAAGCTCACTGTTCGAAACCCATAGGAAACACAGTAGAGTAGAAGAGTACTCTTTTCTCAAAAGCAGAGTGTGTTTCTTGTAAGGCGAGCTAGCTTTTGTTTCCCAGTAGTAAATGAAGTTGAATCACATGCAGTTTCTGTTCCTACGAGTAGAGTTGTTTTTTGGTAAGAAGAGTCACTATTGCGCTCCCATTGCCATACAGAGTGCAAATAGCACTTGCGTCTCTTCCAATCAAGTACAGTGTATTGGACTGAAGAGGAGATACTCTTCTTGTCAGTTTCCTGAGCAGAGTTGAACTAGATATGGCCCGTGTGTGTAGGAAGCACAGTTCTTTTGTTCTGAGCAAGCTCACTGTTCAGACCCCATAGGAAAAAAAGTAGAGAAGAAGAGTGCTCTTTTCTCAAAAGCAGAGTGTGTTTCTTGTAAGGCGAGCTAGAGTTTGTTTCCCAGTCCTAAATAGAGTTGAGTCACATGCAGTTTCTAGTCCTACGAGCAAGAGTTGTTTTCTGGTAAGAAGAGTAACTATTGCGCTCCCATTGTCACACACAGGGCAAATAGCACTGGCGTCTCTACCCAGCAGGTACAGTCTATTGGACTGAAGAGGTTCTCCTGTTCTTGTCAGTTTCCTAAGCAGAATTGAACAAGATATGGCCCGTGTGTGTAGGAAGCACAGTTCTTTTGTTCTGAGCAAGCTCACATTTCGAACCCCATAGGAAACATTAGAGTAGAAAAGTGCATTTTTCTCAAAAGAAGAGTGTGTTTCTTGTAAGGCGAGCTAGAGTTTGTTTCCCAGTCCTAAATGGAGTTGAGTCACATGCAGTTTCTAGTCCTACGAGCAAGAGTTGTTTTCTCGTAAGAAGAGTCACTATTGCGCTCCCTTTCCCATACACAGTGCAAATAGCCCTCGCGTCTGTTCCCAGCAAGTACAGTGTATTGGACTGAAGAGGAGCTACTGTTCTTGTCAGTTTCCTAAGCAGAGTTGAACTAGATATGGCCCGTGTGTGTAGGAAGCACAGTTCTTTTGTTCTCAGCAAGCTCACTGTTCGGACCCCATAGAAAACACAGTAGAGTAGAAGAGTGCTCTTTTCTCAAAAGCAGAGTGTGTTTATTGTAAGGCGAGCTAGCGTTTGTTTCCCAGTACTAAATGGAGTTGAAATACACATGCAGTTTCTGGTCCTAGGAGCAAGAGCTGTTTTCTGGTTAGAAGAGTCACTATTGCGCTCACTTTGCCATACAAAATGCAAATAGACCTCGCGTCTGTTCCCAGCAAGTACTGTGTATTGGATTGAAGAGGAGCTACTGTTCTTGTCAGTTTCCTAAGCAGAGTTGAACTCGATATGGCCCACGTGTGTAGGAAGCACAGTTCTTTTGTACTCAGCAAGCTCACTGTTCTGGCCATACAGGAAACACAATAAAGTAGAAGAGTGCTCTGTCCTCAAAAACAGAGTGTGTTTTTTGTAAGGCGAGCTAGCTTTTGTTTCGCAGTACTAAATGGAGTTGAATCACATGCAGTTTCCGTTCCTATGAGCAAGAGTTGTTTCCTGGTAAGGAAAGTCACTGTTGCGCTCCCATTGCCATACACAGTGCAAATAGCACTCGCGTCTGTTCCCAGCAAGTACAGTGTATTGGACTGAAGAGGAGCTACTGTTCTTGTCAGATTCCTAAGCAGAATTGAACTAGATATGGCCCGTGTGTGTAGGAAGCACAGTTCTTTTGTTCTGAGCAAGCTCACTGTTTGGACCCCATAGGAAACACAGTAGAGAAGAAGAGTGCTCTTTTCTCAAAAGCAGAGTGTTTCTTGTAAGGCGAGCTAGCGTTTGTTTCCCAGTCCTAAATGGAGTTGAATACACATGCAGTTTCTGGTCCTAGGAGCAAGAGCTGTTTTCTGGTTAGAAGAGTCACTATTGCGCTCCCTTTGCCATACACAATCTAAATAGCCCTCGCGCCTGTTCCCAGCAAGTACAGTGTATTGGATTGAAGAGGAGCTACTGTTCTTCTCAGTTTCCTAAGCAGAGTTGAACTAGATATGGCCCATGTGTGTAGGAAGCACAGTTCTTTTGTACTCAGCAAGCTCACTGTTCTGGCCATACAGGAAACACAATAGAGTAGAAGAGTGCTCTTTCCTCAAAAACAGAGTGTGTTTTTTGTAAGGCGAGCTAGCTTTTGTTTCGCAGTCCTAAATGGAGTTGAATCACATGCAGTTTCCGTTCCTACGAGCAAGAGTTGTTTCCTGGTAAGGAAAGTCACTATTGCGCTCCCATTGCCATACACAGTGCAAATAGCACTCGCGTCTGTTCCCAGCAAGTACAGTGTATTGGACTGAAGAGGAGCTACTGTTCTTGTCAGTTTCCTAAGCAGAATTGAACTAGATATGGCCCGTGTGTGTAGGAAGCACAGTTCTTTTGTTCTGAGCAAGCTCACTGTTTGGACCCCATAGGAAACACAGTAGAGTAGAAGAGTGCTCTTTTCTCAAAAGCAGAGTGTGTTTCTTGTAAGGCGAGCTAGCGTTTGTTTCCTAGTCCAAAATTGAGTTGAATCACATGCAGTTTCTGGTCCTACGAGCAAGAGTTGTTTTCTGGTAAGAAGAGTCACTATTGCGCTCCCATTGCCATACACTGTGCAAATAGCACTGGCGTCTGTACCCAGCATGTACAGTGTATTGGACTGAAGAGGATCTACTGTTCCTGTCAGTTTCCTAAGCAGAGTTGAACTAGATATGACCTGTGTATGTAGGAAGCACAATTCTTTTGTTCTGAGCAAGCTCACTGTTTGGACCCCATAGGAAACACAGTAGAGTAGATGTGTGCCTTATTCTCAAAAGCAGAGCTTGTTTCTTGTAAGGCGAGCTAGCGTTTGTTTCCCAGTCCTAAGTGGATTGAATCATATGTAGTTTCTGGTCCTACGAGCAAGAGTTGTTTTCTTGTAAGAAGAGTCACTATTGTGCTCCCATTGCCGTACACAGTGCAAATAGCACTCGCGTCTGTTCCCAGTAAGTACAGTGTATTGGACTGAAGAGGAGCTACTGTTCTCGTCAGTTTCCTAAGCAGAGTTGAACTAGATATGGACCGTGTGTAAGAAGCACAGTTCTTTTATTCTGAGCAAGCTCACTGTTCGGACCCCATAGGAAACACAGTAGAGTAGATGAGTGCTCTTTTCTCAAAAGCCGAGTGTGTTTAGTGTAAGACGACCTAGCGTTTGCTTCCCAGTCCTAAATGGAGTTGAATCACATGCAGTTTCTGGTCCTACGAGCAATAGTTGTTTTCTGGTAAGAAGAGTCACTATTGCGCTCCCATTGCCATACACAGTGCAAATAGCACTCGTGTCTGCTCTCAGCAAGTACAGTTTACTTGATTGAAGAGGAGCTACTGTTCTTGTCAGTTTCCTAAGCAGACTTGAACTAGATATGCCCCGTGTGTGTAGGAAGCACAGTTCATTTGTTCTGAGCAAGCTCACTGTTCGGACCCCATAGGAAACACAGTAGAGTAGAAGAGTACTCTTTTCTCAAAAGCAGAGTGTGTTTCTTGTAAGGCGAGCTAGCTTTTGTTTCCCAGTCGTAAATGAAGTTGAATCACATGCAGTTTCTGTTCCTACGAGTAGAGTTGTTTTTTGGTGAGAAGAGTCACTATTGTGCTCCCATTGCCATACATAATGCAAATAGCCCTTGCGTCTGTTCCAATCAAGTACAGTGTATTGGACTGAAGAGGAGATACTGTTCTTGTCAGTTTCCTGAGCAGAGTTGAATTAGATATGGCCAGTGTGTATAGGAAGCACAGTTCTTTTGTTCTGAGCAAACTAACTTTCTGGCCCTATAGGAAACACAGTAGAGTAGATGAGTGCTCTTTTCTCAAAAGCAGAGTGTGTTTCTTGTAAGGTGAGATAGCGTTTGTTTTCCAGTCCTAAATGGCGTTGAATCACATACAGTTTCTGGACGTACAAGCAAGAGTTCTTTTCTGGTAAGGAAAGTCACAATTGCGCTCCCATTGTCATACACAGGGCAAATAGCACTGGCATCTGTTCCCTGCATGTACAGTGTATTGGACTGAAGAGGATCTACTGTTCTTGTCAGTTTCCTTAGCACAATTGAACTAGATATGGCCATGTGTGTAGGAAGCACAGTTCTTTTGTTCTGAGCAAGCTCACTGTTCTGGTCCTATAGGAAACACAGTAGTGTAGAAGAGTGCTCTTTTCTCAAAAGCAGTGTGTGTTTCTTGTAAGGCAAGATAGCGTTTGCTTCCCAGACCTAAATGGAGTTGAATCACATGCAGTTTCTGGTCCTACAAGCAAGAATTGTTTTCTTGTAAGAAGAGTCACTATTGTGCTCCCATTGCCTTACACAGTGCAAATAGCACTCGCGTCTGTTCCCAGCAAGTACAGTGTATTGGACTGAAGAGGAGCTACTGTTCTTGTCAGTTTCCTAAGCAGACTTGAACTAGATATGGCCCGTGTGTGTAGGAAGCACAGTTCATTTGTTCTGAGCAAGCTCACTGTTCGGACCCCATAGGAAACACTGTAGAGTAGAAGCGTGCATTTTTCTCAAAAGCAGAGTGTGTTTCTTTAAGGCCAGCTAGCGTTTGTTACCCAGTCCTAAATGGAGTTGAAATACACATGCAGTTTCTGGTCCTACGAGCAAGAGTTGTTTTCTGGTAAGAAGAGTCACTATTGTGCTCCCTTTGCCATACACAGTGCAAATAGCACTGGCCTCTGTACCCAGCAAGTACTGTGTATTGGACTGAAGAGGATCTACTGTTCTTGTCAGTTTCTAGATATGGCCCGTGTGTGTAGGAAGCACTGTTCATTTGTTCTGAGCAAGCTCACTGTTCGGACCCCATAGGAAACACAGTAGAGTAGAAGAGTGCTCTTTTCTCAAAAGCAGAGTGTGTTTCTTGTAAGGCAAGATAGCATTTGTTTCCCAGTCCTAAATGGAGTTGAATCACATGAAGTGTCTGGTCCTACGAGCAAGAGTTGTTTTCTGGTAAGAAGAGTCACTATTGCGCTCCCATTGTCACACACAGGGCAAATAGCACTGGCGTCTCTTCCCAGCATGTACAGTCTATTGGACTGAAGAGGTTCTACTGTTCTTGTCAGTTTCCTAAGCAGAATTGAACAAGATATGGCCCATGTGTGTAGGAAGCACAGTTCTTTTGTTCTGAGCAAGCTCACATTTCGAACCCCATAGGAAACACAGTAGAGAAGAAGAGTGCTCTTTTCTCAAAAGCAGAGTGTGTTTCTTGTAAGGCGAGCTAGCGTTTGTTTCCCAGTCCTAAATGGAGTTGAATACACATGCAGTTTCTGGTCCTAGGAGCAAGAGCTGCTTTCTGGTTAGAAGAGTCACTATTGCGCTCCCTTTGCCATACACAATCTAAATAGACCTCGCGCCTGTTCCCAGCAAGTACAGTGTATTGGATTGAAGAGGAGCTACTGTTCTTGTCAGTTTCCTAAGCAGAGTTGAACTAGATATGGCCCATGTGTGTAGGAAGCACAGTTCTTTTGTACTCAGCAAGCTCACTGTTCTGGCCATACAGGAAACACAATAGAGTAGAAGAGTGCTCTTTCCTCAAAAACAGAGTGTGTTTTTTGTAAGGCGAGCTAGCTTTTGTTTCGCAGTCCTAAATGGAGTTGAATCACATGCAGTTTCCGTTCCTACGAGCAAGAGTTGTTTCCTGGTAAGGAAAGTCACTATTGCGCTCCCATTGCCATACACAGTGCAAATAGCACTCGCGTCTGTTCCCAGCAAGTACAGTGTATTGGACTGAAGAGGAGCTACTGTTCTTGTCAGTTTCCTAAGCAGAATTGAACTAGATATGGCCCGTGTGTGTAGGAAGCACAGTTCTTTTGTTCTGAGCAAGCTCACTGTTTGGACCCCATAGGAAACACAGTAGAGTAGAAGAGTGCTCTTTTCTCAAAAGCAGAGTGTGTTTCTTGTAAGGCGAGCTAGCGTTTGTTTCCTAGTCCTAAATGGAGTTGAATCACATGCAGTTTCTGGTCCTACGAGCAAGAGTTGTTTTCTGGTAAGAAGAGTCACTATTGCGCTCCCATTGCCATACACTGTGCAAATAGCACTGGCGTCTGTACCCAGCATGTACAGTGTATTGGACTGAAGAGGATCTACTGTTCCTGTCAGTTTCCTAAGCAGAGTTGAACTAGATATGACCTGTGTGTGTAGGAAGCACAATTCTTTTGTTCTGAGCAAGCTCACTGTTTGGACCCCATAGGAAACACAGTAGAGTAGATTTGTGCCTTATTCTCAAAAGCAGAGCTTGTTTCTTGTAAGGCGAGCTAGCGTTTGTTTCCCAGTCCTAAGTGGATTGAATCATATGTAGTTTCTGGTCCTACGAGCAAGAGTTGTTTTCTTGTAAGAAGAGTCACTATTGTGCTCCCATTGCCGTACACAGTGCAAATAGCACTCGCGTCTGTTCCCAGTAAGTACAGTGTATTGGACTGAAGAGGAGCTACTGTTCTCATCAGTTTCCTAAGCAGAGTTGAACTAGATATGGCCTGTGTGTGTAAGAATCACAGTTCTTTTGTTCTGAGCAAGCTCACTGTTCGGACCCCATAGGAAACACAGTAGAGTAGATGAGTGCTCTTTTCTCAAAAGCCGAGTGTGTTTAGTGTAAGACGACCTAGCGTTTGCTTCCCAGTCCTAAATGGAGTTGAATCACATGCAGTTTCTGGTCCTACGAGCAAGAGTTGTTTTCTGGTAAGAAGAGTCACTATTGCGCTCCCATTGCCATACACAGTGCAAATAGCACTCGCGTCTGCTCTCAGCAAGTACAGTTTACTTGATTGAAGAGGAGCTACTGTTCTTGTCAGTTTCCTGAGCAGAGTTGAACTAGATATGGCCAGTGTGTATAGGAAGCACAGTTCTTTTGTTCTGAGCAAACTAACTTTCTGGCCCTATAGGAAACACAGTAGAGTAGATGAGTGCTCTTTTCTCAAAAGCAGAGTGTGTTTCTTGTAAGGTGAGATAGCGTTTGTTTTCCAGTCCTAAATGGCGTTGAATCACATACAGTTTCTGGACATACAAGCAAGAGTTCTTTTCTGGTAAGGAAAGTCACAATTGCGCTCCCATTGTCATACACAGGGCAAATAGCACTGGCGTCTGTTCCCTGCATGTACAGTGTATTGGACTGAAGAGGATCTACTGTTCTTGTCAGTTTCCTTAGCACAATTGAACTAGATACGGACATGTGTGTAGGAAGCACAGCTCTTTTGTTCTGAGCAAGCTCACTGTGCGGACCCCATAGGAAACTGAGTGTTCTTTTCTCAAAAGCAGAGTGTGTTTCTTGTAAGGCTAGATAGCGTTTGCTTCCCAGACCTAAATGGAGTTGAATCACATGCAGTTTCTGGTCCTACAAGCAAGAGTGGTTTTCTGGTAAGAAGAGTCACTATTGCGCTCGCATTGTCATATACAGGGCAAATAGCACTTGCGTCTTTTCCCAGCAAGTACAGTGTATTGGACTGAAGAGGAGCTACTGTTCTTGTCAGTTTCCTAAGCAGAGTTGAACTAGATATGGCCCGTGTGTGTAGGAAGCACAGTTCTTTTGTTCTGAGCAAGCTCACTGTTCTGGCCCTATAGGAAACACCGTAGAGTAGCAGAGTGCTCTTTTCTCAAAAGCAGAGTGTGTTTCTTGTAATGCGAGCTAGTGTTTGTTTCGAAGTACTAAATGGAGTTGAATCACATGCAGTTTCTGTTCCTACGAGCAAGAGATGTTTTCTGGTAAGAAGAGTCACTATTGTGCTCCCATTGTCATACACAGGGCAAATAGCACTGGCTTCTTTTCCCAGCATGTACAGTGTATTGCACTGAAGAGGATCTACTGTTCTTGTCAGTTTCCTAAGCATAGTTGAACTAGATATGGCCCGTGTGTGTAGGAAGCACAGTTCTTTTGTTCTGAGCAAGCTCACTGTTCTGGCCCTATAGGAAACAGTGTAGAGTAGAAGAGTACTCTTTTCTCAAAGCAGAGTGTGTTTCTTGTAAGGCGAGCTGGCGTTTGTTTCCCAATCCTAAATGGATTTGAATCACATGCAGTTTCTGGTCCTACGAGCAAGAGTTGTTTTCTGGTAAAAAGAGTCACTATTGCGCTCCCAATGCCGAACACAATGCAAATAGCACTCGCGTCTATTCCCAGCAAGTACAGTGTATTGGACTGAAGGGGATCTACTGTTCTTGTCAGTTTCCTAAGCAGAATTGAAATAGATATGGCCCGTGTGTATAGGAAGCACAGTTCTTTTGTTCTGAGCATGCTCACTGTTCGGACCCCATAGGAAGCACAGTAGAGTAGAAGAGTGTTCTTTTCTCAAAAGCAGAGTGTGTTTCTTCTAAGGCAAACTAGCGTTTGCTTCCCAGTACTAAATGGATTTGAATCACATGCAGTTTCTGGTCCTAGAAGCAAGAGTTTTTTCTGGTAAGAAAAGTCACTATTGGGCTCCCATTGTCATACAAAGTGCAAATAGCACTGGCGTCTGTTCCCAGCAAGTACAGTGTATTGGACTGAAGAGGAGCTACTGTTCTTGTCAGTTTCCTAAGCAGAATTGAACTGGATATAGCCATTTGTGTAGGAAGCACAGTTCTTTTGTTCTGAGCAAGCTCACTGTACTGGCCTTATTGGAAACACAGTGGAGTAGAAGACAGCCCTTTTCTCAAAAGCAGAGTGTGTTTCTTGTAAGGTGAGCTAGCGTTTGTTTCCCAGTCCTAAATGGAGTTGAATCTCATGCAGTTTCTGGTCCTATGAGCAAGATTTGTTTTGTTTTATGAAGAGTCACAATTGCGCTCCCATTGCCATACACAGTGCAAATAGCACTCGCATCTGTTCCCAGCAAGTACAGTGTATTGGACTGAAGAGGAGCTACTGTTCTCGTCAGTTTCCTAAGCAGAGTTGAACTAGATATGGTCCGTGTGTGTAGGAAGCACAGTTCTTTTGGTCTGAGCAAGCTCATTGTTCTGGCCCTATAGGAAACACAGTAGAGTAGAAGTGTGCCCTTTTCTCAAAAGCAGAGCTTGTTTCTTGTAAGGCAAGCTAGCGTTTGTTTCCCAGTCCTAAGTGGAGTTGAATCACATGCAGTTTCTGGTCCTATGAGCAAGAGTTGTTTTCTGGTAAAAAGAGTCACTATTGCGCTCCCAATGCCGTACACAGTGCAAATAGCACTCGCGTCTATTCCCAGCAAGTACAGTGTATTGGACTGAAGGGGATCTACTGTTCTTGTCAGTTTCCTAAGCAGAGTTGAACTTGATATGGCCCGTGTGTATAGGAAGCATAGTTCTTTTGTTCTGAGCATGCTCACTGTTCGGACCCCATAGGAAACACAGTAGAGTAGAAGAGTGCTCTTTTCTCAAAAGCAGAGTGTGTTTCTTGTAAGGCAAGCTAGCGTTTGCTTCCCAGTCCTAAATGGATTTGAATCACATGCAGTTTCTGGTCCTAGAAGCAAGAGTTTTTTCTGGTAAGAAAAGTCACTATTGGGCTCCCGTTGTCATACCAAGTGCAAATAGCACTGGCGTCTGTTCCCAGCAAGTACAGTGTATTGGACTGAAGAGGATCTACTGTTCTTGTCAGTTTCCTAAGCAGAATTGAACTAGATATGGCCCGTGTGTGTAGGAAGCACAGTTGTTTTGTTCTGAGCAAGCTCACTGTTTGGACCCCATAGGAAACACAGTAGAGTAGATGTGTGCCCTATTCTCAAAAGCAGAGTGTGTTTCTTGTAAGGCGAGCTAGCGTTTGCTTCCCAGTCCTAAATGGATTTGAATCACATGCAGTTTCTGGTCCTACAAGCAAAAGTTTTTTCTGGTAAGAAAAGTGACTATTGCGCTCCCATTGTCATACACAGTGCAAATAGCACTTGTGTCTGTTCCCAGCAAGTATAGTGTATTGGAGTGAAGAGGAGCTACTGTTCTTGTCAGTTTCCTAATCAGAGTTGAACTAGATATGACCCGTGTGTGTAGGAAGCACATTTCATTTGTTCTGAGCAAGCTCACTGTTTGGACCCCATAGGAAACACAGTAGAGTAGGTGTGTGCCCTATTCTCAAAAGCAGAGTGTGTTTCTTGTAAGGCGAGCTGGCATTTGTTTCCCAATTTTAAATGGAGTTGAATCACATGCAGTTTCTGGTCCTACGAGCAAGAGTTGTTTTCTGGTAAGAAGAGTCACTATTGTGTTCCCATTGCCATACACAGTACAAATAGCACTCACGTCTGTTTCCAGCAAGTACAGTATATTGGTCTGAAGAGGAGCTACTGTTCTTGTCAGTTTCCTAAGCAGAGTTGAACTAGATATGACCCATGTGTAGGAAGCACAGTTCTTTTGTTCTGAGCAAGCTCACTGTTTGGACCCCATAGGAAACACAGTAGAGGAGATGTGTGCCCTATTCTCAAAAGCAGAGTGTGTTTCTTGTAAGGCGAGCTGGCGTTTGTTTCCCAATCCTAAATGGAGTTGAATCACATGCAGTTTCTGGTCCTATGAGCATGAGTTGTTTTCTGGTAAAAAGAGTCACTATTGCGATCCCATTGCCATACACAGTACAAATAGCACTCGCATATGTTTCCAGCAAGTACAGTTTATTGGTCTGAAGAGGAGCTACAGTTCTTGTCAGTTTCTAAGCAGAGTTGAACTAGATATGGCCCGTGTGTGTAGGAAGCACAGTTCTTTTGTTCTCAGCAAGCTCACTGTTCGGACCAGAGAGAAAACACAGTAGAGTAGTAGAGTGCTCTTTTCTCAAAAGCAGAGTGTGTTTCTTGTAAGGCGAGCTAGCGTTTGTTTCCCAATCCTAAATGGAGTTGAATCACATGCAGATTCTGGTCCTACGAGCAAGAGTTGTTTTCTGGTAAGAAGAGTCGCTATTGTGCTCCCATTGCCATACACAGTGCAAATAGCCCTCGCGTCTGTTCCCAGCAAGTACAGTGTATTTGACTGAAGAGGAGCTACTGTTTTTGTCAGTTTCCTAAGCAGAGTTGAACTAGATGTGGCCCATGTGTGTAGGAAGCACAGTTCTTTTGTACTTAGCAAGCTCACTGTTCTGGCCCTATAGGAAACACAGTAGAGTAGAAGTGTGCTCTTTCCTCAAAAGCAGAGTGTGTTTTTTGTAAGGCGAGCTAGCGTTTGTTTCCCAGTCCTAAATGGAGTTGAATCACATGCAGTTTCAGGTCCTACGAGCAAGAGTTGTTTTTTGGTAAGGAAAGTCACTATTGCCCTCCCATTGCCATACACAGTGCAAATAGCACTCCCGTCTGTTCCCAGCAAGTACAGTGTATTGGACTGAAGAGGAGCTACTGTTCTTGTCAGTTTCCTAAGCAGAGTTGAACTAGATATGGCCTTTGTGCGTAGGAAGCACAGTTCTTTTGTTCTGAGCAAGCTCACTGTTCGGAACCCATAGGACACATAGTAGAGAAGAAGAGTGCTCTTTTCTCAAAAGCAGAGTGTGTTTCTTGTAAGGCTGGCTATTGTTTGTTTCCCAGTCAGAAACGGAGTTGAATCTCATGCACTCTCTGGTCCTACGAGCAAGAATTGTTTTCTGGTAAGGAAAGTCACTATTGGGCTCCCATTGTCATACACAGGGCAAATAGCACTGGCATTTGTTCCCAGCATGTACAGTGTATTGGACTGAAGAGGATCTACTGTTCTTGTCAGGTTCCTAAGCAGAGTTGAACTAGATATGGCCCGTGTGTGTATGAAGCACATTTCTTCTGTTCTGAGCAAGCTCACTGTTCTGTCCCTATAGAAAACACAGTGGAGTAGAAGAGTACTCTTTTCTCAAAACAGAGTGTGTTTCTTGTAAGGTGAGCTAGCGTTTGTTTCCCCGTCCTAAATGGATTTGAATCACATGCAGTTTCTGGTGCTACGAGCAAAAGTGTTTTCTGGTAAGAAGAGTCACTATTGTGCTCCCATTGTCATACACAGGGCAAATAGCACTGGCATTTATTTCCCAGCATGTACAGTGTATTGGACTGAAGAGGAGCTACTGTTCTTGTCAGGTTCCTAAGCAGAGTTGAACTAGATATGGCCCGTGTGTGTAGGAAGCACAGTTCTTTTTTTCTGAGCAAGCTCACTGTTCTGGTCCTATAGGAAACACAGTAGAGTAGAAGAGTGCTTTTTTCTCAAAAGCAGAGTGTGTTTCTTGTAAGGCAAGCTTGCGTTTGTTTCCCAGTCCTAAATGGAGTTGAATCTCATGCAGTTTCTGGTCCTATGAGCAAGAGTTTTTTTGTGGTAAGAAGAGTCACAATTGCGCTCCCATTGCCATACACAGTGCAAATAGCACTCGTATCTGTTCCCAGCAAGTACAGTGTATTGGACTGAAGAGGAGCTACTGTTCCCATCAGTTTCCTAAGCAGAGTTGAACTAGATATGGTCCGTGTGTGTAGGAAGCACAGTTCTTTTGGTCTGAGCAAGCTCATTGTTCTGGCCCTATAGGAAACACAGTAGAGTAGAAGTGTGCCCTTTTCTCAAAAGCAGAGCTTGTTTCTTGTAAGGCAAGCTAGCGTTTGTTTCCCAGTCCTAAGTGGAGTTGAATCACATGCAGTTTCTGGTCCTATGAGCAAGAGTTGTTTTCTGGTAAAAAGAGTCACTATTGCGCTCCCAATGCCGTACACAGTGCAAATAGCACTCGCGTCTATTCCCAACAAGTACAGTGTATTGGACTGAAGGGGATCTACTGTTCTTGTCAGTTTCCTAAGCAGAGTTGAACTTGATATGGCCCGTGTGTATAGGAAGCACAGTTCTTTTGTTCTGAGCATGCTCACTGTTCGGACCCCATAGGAAACACAGTAGAGTAGAAGAGTGCTCTTTTCTCAAAAGCAGAGTGTGTTTCTTGTAAGGCGAGCTAGCGTTTGCTTCCCAGTCCTAAATGGATTTGAATCACATGCAGTTTCTGGTCCTAGAAGCAAGAGTTTTTTCTGGTAAGAAAAGTCACTATTGGGCTCCCGTTGTCATACCAAGTGCAAATAGCACTGGCGTCTGTTCCCAGCAAGTACAGTGTATTGGACTGAAGAGGATCTACTGTTCTTGTCAGTTTCCTAAGCAGAATTGAACTAGATATGGCCCGTGTGTGTAGGAAGCACAGTTGTTTTGTTCTGAGCAAGCTCACTGTTTGGACCCCATAGGAAACACAGTAGAGTAGATGTGTGCTCTATTCTCAAAAGCAGAGTGTGTTTCTTGTAAGGCGAGCTAGCGTTTGCTTCCCAGTCCTAAATGGATTTGAATCACATGCAGTTTCTGGTCCTACAAGCAAAAGTTTTTTCTGGTAAGAAAAGTGACTATTGCGCTCCCATTGTCATACACAGTGCAAATAGCACTTGTGTCTGTTCCCAGCAAGTATAGTGTATTGGACTGAAGAGGAGCTACTGTTCTTGTCAGTTTCCTAATCAGAGTTGAACTAGATATGACCCGTGTGTGTTGGAAGCACATTTCATTTGTTCTGAGCAAGCTCACTGTTTGGACCCCATAGGAAACACAGTAGAGTAGGTGTGTGCCCTATTCTCAAAAGCAGAGTGTGTTTCTTGTAAGGCGAGCTGGCATTTGTTTCCCAATTTTAAATGGAGTTGAATCACATGCAGTTTCTGGTCCTACGAGCAAGAGTTGTTTTCTGGTAAGAAGAGTCACTATTGTGTTCCCATTGCCATACACAGTACAAATAGCACTCGCGTCTGTTTCCAGCAAGTATATTGGTCTGAAGAGGAGCTACTGTTCTTGTCAGTTTCCTAAGCAGAGTTGAACTAGATATGACCCATGTGTAGGAAGCAAGTTCTTTTGTTCTGAGCAAGCTCACTGTTTGGACCCCATAGGAAACACAGTAGAGGAGATGTGTGCCCTATTCTCAAAAGCAGAGTGTGTTTCTTGTAAGGCGAGCTGGCATTTGTTTCCCAATCCTAAATGGAGTTGAATCACATGCAGTTTCTGGTCCTATGAGCATGAGTTGTTTTCTGGTAAAAAGAGTCACTATTGCGCTCCCATTGCCATACACAGTACAAATAGCACTCGTGTATGTTTCCAGCAAGTACAGTTTATTGGTAAGAAAAGTGACTATTGCGCTCCCATTGTCATACACAGTGCAAATAGCACTTGTGTCTGTTCCCAGCAAGTACAGTTTATTGGTCTGAAGAGGAGCTACAGTTCTTGTCAGTCTCCTAAGCAGAGTTGAACTAGATAAGGCGCGTGTGTGTAAGAAGCACAGTTCTTTTATTCTGAGCAAGCTCACTGTTCGGACCCCATAGGAAACACAGTAGAGTAGATGAGTGCTCTTTTCTCAAAAGCCGAGTGTGTTTAGTGTAAGGCGACCTAGCGTTTTCTTCCCAGTCCTAAATGGAGTAGAATCACATGCAGTTTTTGGTCCTTTGAGCAAGAGTTGTTTTCTGGTAAGGAAAGTCACTATTGCGCTCCCATTGACATACACAATGCAAATAGCACTTGCGTCTGTTCCCAGCAAGTACAGTGTATTGGACTGAAGAGGAGCTGCTGTTCTTGTCAGTTTCCTAAGCAGAATTGAACTAGATATGGGCCGAGTGCGTAGGAAGCACAGTTCTTTTGTTCTGAGGAAGCTCACTGTTCGGAACCCATAGGACACATAGTAGAGAAGAAGAGTGCTCTTTTCTCAAAAGCAGAGTGTGTTTCTTGCAAGGCGAGCTAGCTTCTGTTTCCCAGTCTTAAATGAATTTGAATCACATGCATTTTCTGGTCCTACGAGTAGAGTTATTTTTTGGTAAGAAGTGTCACTATTGCCCTCCCAATGTCATACACAGGGCAAATAGCACTGGCGTCTGTTCCCAGCATGTACAGTGTATTGGACTGAAGAGGAGCTACTGTTCTTGTCAGTTTCCTAAGCAGAATTGAACTAGATACGGCCATGTGTGTAGGAAGCACAGTTCTTTTGTTCTGAGCAAGCTCACTGTTCTGGCCCTATAGGAAACACAGTAGAGTAGAAGAGTGCTCTTTTCTCAAAAGCAGAGTGTGTTTCTTGTAAGGTGAGCTAGCGTTTGTTTCCCACCCCTAAATGGAGTTTAATCACATGCAGTTTTTGGTCATACGAGCAAGAATTGTTTTCTGGTAAGGAAAGTCACTATTGCGCTCCCTTTTCCATTCACAGTACAAATAGCACTCATGTCTGTTCCCAGCAAGTACAGTGTATTGGACTGAAGAGGAGCTACTGTTCTTGTCAGTTTCCTAAGCAGAGTTGAACTAGATATGGCCGGTGTGTATAGGAAGCACAGCTCTTTTGTTCTGAGCAAGCTCACTGTGCGGACCCCATAGGAAACTGAGTGCTCTTTTCTCAAAAGCAGAGTGTGTTTCTTGTAAGGCTAGATAGCGTTTGCTTCCCAGACCTAAATGGAGTTGAATCACATGCAGTTTCTGGTCCTACAAGCAAGAGTGGTTTTCTGGTAAGAAGAGTCACTATTGTGCTCCCATTGTCATACACAGGGCAAATAGCACTGGCTTCTTTTCCCAGCATGTACAGTGTATTGCACTGAAGAGGATCTACTGTTCTTGTCAGTTTCCTAAGCAGAGTTGAACTAGATATGGCCCGTGTGTGTAGGAAGCACAGTTCTTTTGTTCTGAGCAAGCTCACTGTTCTGGCCCTATAGGAAACACAGAGGATTAGAAGAGTCATCTTTTCTCAAAAGCAGAGTGTGTTTCTTGTAAGGCGAGCTAGCGTTTGTTTCCCAGTCCTAAATGGAGTTGAATCACATGCAGTTTCTGGTCCTACGAGCAAGAGTTGTTTTCTGTAAGAAGAGTCACTATTTTGCTCCCATTGTCATACACAGTGCAAATAGCCCTCGCGTCTGTTCCCAGCAAGTACAGTGTATTGGACTGAAGAGGAGCTACAGTTTTTGTCAGTTTCCTAAGCAGAGTTGAACTAGGTATGACCTGTGTGTGTAGGAAGCACAGTTCTTTTGTTCTGAGCAAGCTCACTGTTTGGACCCCATAAGAAACACAGTAGAGTAGATGTGTGCCCTATTCTCAAAAGCTGAGCGTGTTTCTTGTAAGGTGAGCTAGCGTTTGTTTCCCAGTCCTAAGTGGATTGAATGAAATGCAGTTTCTGGTCCTACGAGCAAGAGTTGTTTTCTTGTAAGAACAGTCACTATTGTGCTCCCATTGCCGTACACAGTGCAAAAAGCACTCGTTTCTGTTTCCAGCAAGTACAGTGTATTGGACTGAAGAGGAGCTACTGTTCTCATCAGTTTCCTAAGCAGAGTTGAACTAGATATGGCCCGTGTGTGTAAGAAGCACAGTTCTTTTGTTCTGAGCAAGCTCACTGTTCGGACCCCATAGGAAACACAGTAGAGTAGATGAAGGCTCGTTTCTCAAAAGCCGAGTGTGTTTAGTGTAAGGCGACCCAGCGTTAGCTTCCCAGTCCTAAGTGGAGTTGAATCACATGCAGTTTCTGGTCCTAAGAGCAAGAGTTTTTTTCTGGTAAGAAGAGTCACTATTGTGCTCCCTTTGCCATACACAGTGCAAATAGCACTCACGTCTGCTCTCAGCAAGTACAGTGTATTTGATTGAAGAGGAGCTACTGTTCTTGTCAGTTTCCTAAGCAGACTTTAACTAGATATGGCCCGTGTGTGTATAAGCACAGTTCATTTGTTCTGAGCAAGCTCACTGTTTGTACCCCATAGGAAACAAAGTAGAGTAGAAGAGTGCTCTTTCTTCAAAAGCAGAGTGTGTTTCTTGTAAGGCAAGCTAGCGTTTGTTTCACAGTCCTAAATGGAGTTGAATCACATGAAGTTTCTGGTCCTACGAGCAAGAGTTGTTTTCTTGTAAGAAGAGTCACTATTGTGCTCCCATTGCCGTACACAGTGCAAATAGCACTTGCGTCTTTTCCCAGCAAGTACAGTGTATTGGACTGAAGAGGAGCTACTGTTCTTGACAGTTTCCTAAGCAGAGTTGAACTAGATATGGCCCGTGTGCGTAGGAAGCACAGTTCTTTTGTTCTGAGCAAGCTCACTGTTCGGAACCCATAGGACACATAGTAGAGAACAAGAGTGCTCTTTTCTCAAAAGCAGAGTGTGTTTCTTGTAAGGCTGGCTATTGTTTGTTTCCCAGTCAGAAACGGAGTTGAATCTCATGCAGTTTCTGGTCCTACGAGCAAGAGTTGTTTTCTGGTAAGAAGAGTCACTATTGTGCTCCTTTTGCCATACACAGTGCAAATAGCACTAGCGTCTGTTCTCAGCATGTACAGTGTATGGGACTGAAGAGGATCTACTGTTCTTGTCAGTTTCCTAAGCAGAGTTGAACTAGATATGGCCCGTGTGTGTAGGAAGCTCAGTTCTTTTTTTCTGAGCAAGCTCACTGTTCTGGCCCTATAGGAAACACAGTAGAGTAGAAGAGTGCTCTTTCCTCAAAAGCAGATTGTGTTTTTTGTAAGGCGAGTTAGCGTTTGTTTCCCAGTCCTAAATGGAGTTGAATCACATGCAGTTTCAGGTCCTACGAGCAAGAGTTGTTTTTTGGTAAGGAAAGTCACTATTGCGCTCCCATTGCCATACACAGTGCAAATAGCACTGGCGTCTATTCCCAGCAAGTACAGTGTATTGGACTGAAGAGGAGCTACTGTTCTTGTCAGTTTCCTAAGCAGAATTGAACTGGATATAGCCATTTGTGTAGGAAGCACAGTTCTTTTGTTCTGAGCAAGCTCACTGTACTGGCCTTATAGGAAACACAGTAGAGTAGAAGACAGCTCTTTTCTCAAAAGCAGAGTGTGTTTCTTGTAAGGCGAGCTAGCGTTTGTTTCCCAGTCCTAAATGGAGTTGAATCACATGCAGTTTTTGGTCCTACGAGGAAGAGTTGTTTTCTGGTAAGGAAAGTCACTATTGCGCTCCCATTGACATACACAGTGCAAATAGCACTTGTGTCTGTTCCCAGCAAGTACAGTGTATTGGACTGAAGAGGAGCTACTGGTCTTGACAGTTTCCTAAGCAGAGTTGAACTAGATATGGCCTTTGTGCGTAGGAAGCACAGTTCTTTTGTTCTGAGCAAGCTCACTGTTCGGAACCCATAGGACACATAGTAGAGAAGAAGAGTGCTCTTTTCTCAAAAGCAGAGTGTGTTTCTTGTAAGGCTTGCTATTGTTTGTTTCCCAGTCAGAAACGGAGTTGAATCTCATGCACTCTCTGGTCCTATGAGCAAGAGTTGTTTTCTGGTAGGAAAGTCACTATTGGGCTCCCATTGTCATACACAGGGCAAATAGCACTGGCATTTGTTCCCAGCATGTACAGTGTATTGGACTGAAGAGGATCTACTGTTCTTGTAAGGTTCCTAAGCAGAGTTGAACTAGATATGGCCCGTGTGTGTATGAAGCACATTTCTTCTGTTCTGAGCAAGCTCACTGTTCTGTCCCTATAGAAAACACAGTGGAGTAGAAGAGTACTCTTTTCTCAAAACAGAGTGTGTTTCTTGTAAGGCGAGCTAGCGTTTGTTTCCCCGTCCTAAATGGATTTGAATCACATGCAGTTTCTGGTGCTACGAGCAAAAGTGTTTTCTGGTAAGAAGAGTCACTATTGCGCTCCCATTGTCATACACAGGGCAAATAGCACTGGCATTTGTTCCCAGCATGTACAGTGTATTGGACTGAAGAGGAGCTACTGTTCTTGTCAGTTTCCTAAGCAGAGTTGAACTAGATATGGCCCGTGTGTGTAGGAAGCACAGTTCTTTTGTTCGCAGCAAGCTCACTGTTCGGACCACATAGAAAACACAGTAGAGTAGTAGAGTGCTCTTTTCTCAAAAGCAGAGTGTGTTTCTTGTAAGGCGAGCTAGCGTTTGTTTCCCAGTACTAAATGGATTTGAATCACATGCAGTTTCAGTTCCTACCAGCAAGAGTTGTTTTCTGGTAAGGAAAGTCACTATTGCGCTCCCATTGCCATACAAAATGCAAATAGCACTCGCGTCTGTTCCCAGCAAGTAGAGTGTATTGGACTGAAGAGGAGCTACTGTTCTTGTCAGTTTCCTAAGCAGAATTGAACTGGATATAGCCATTTGTGTAGGAAGCACAGTTCTTTTATTCTGAGCAAGCTCACTGTACTGGCCCTATAGGAAACACAGTAGAGTAGAAGACAGCTCTTTTCTCAAAAGCAGAGTGTGTTTCTTGTAAGGCGAGCTAGCGTTTGTTTCCCAGTCCTAAATGGAGTTCAATCACATGCAGTTTTTGGTCCTACGAGGAAGAGTTGTTTTCTGGTAAGGAAAGTCACTATTGCGCTCCTATTGACATACACAGTGCAAATAGCACTTGTGTCTGTTCCCAGCAAGTACAGTGTATTGGACTGAAGAGGAGCTACTGTTCTTGACAGTTTCCTAAGCAGAGTTGAACTAGATATGGCCCGTGTGCGTAGGAAGCACAGTTCTTTTGTTCTGAGCAAGCTCACTGTTCGGAACCCATAGGACACATAGTAGAGAAGAAGAGTGCTCTTTTCTCAAAAGCAGAGTGTGTTTCTTGTAAGGCTGGCTATTGTTTGTTTCCCAGTCAGAAACGGAGTTGAATCTCATGCAGTTTCTGGTCCTACGAGCAAGAGTTTTTTCTGGTAAGAAGAGTCACTATTGCGCTCCCATTGTCATACACAGGGCAAATAGCACTGGCATTTGTTCCCAGCATGTACAGTGTATTGGACTGAAGAGGATCTATTGTTCTTGTCAGGTTCCTAAGCAGAGTTGAACTAGATATGGCCCGTGTGTGTATGAAGCACATTTCTTCTGTTCTGAGCAAGCTCACTGTTCTGGCCCTATAGGAAACACCGTAGAGTAGATGTGTGCCCTACTCTCAAAAGCAGAGTGTGTTTCTTGTAAGGCGAGCTGGCGTTTGTTTCCCAATCCTAAATGGAGTTGAATCACATGCAGTTTCTGGTCATACGAGCAAGAGTTGTTTTTTGGTAAGAAGAGTCACTATTGTGCTCCCATTGCTGTACAAAGTGAAAATAGCACTCGTGTCTGTTCCCAGCAAGTACAGTGTATTGGACTGAAGAGGAGCTACTGTTCTCGTCAGTTTCCTAAGCAGAGTTGAACTAGATATGGCCCGTGTGTGTAGGAAGCACAGTTCTTTTGTACTCAACAAGCTCACTGTTCTGGCCCTATAGGCAACACAGTAGAGTAGAAGCGCGCTCTTTCCTCAAAAGCAGAGTGTGTGTCTTGTAAGGCGAGCTAGAGTTTGTTTCCTAGTCCTAAATGGAGTTGAATCACATGCAGTTTCTGGTCCTACGAGCAAGAGTTGTTTTCTGGTAAGAAGAGTCACTATTGCGCTCCCATTGCCATACACTGTGCAAATAGCACTGGCGTTTGTACCCAGCATGTACAGTGTATTGGACTGAAGAGGATCTACTGTTCCTGTCAGTTTCCTAAGCAGAATTGAACTAGATATGGCCCGTGTGTGTAGGAAGCACAGTTCTTTTGTTCTGAGCAAGCTCACTGTTTGGACCCCATAGGAAACACAGTAGAGTAGAAGAGTGCTCTTTTCTCTAAAGCAAAGTGTGTTTCTTTTATGGAGAGCTAGCGTTTGTTTCCCAGTCCTAAATTGAGTTGAATCACATGCAGTTTCTGGTCATACGAGCAAGAGATGTTTTCTGGTAAGAAGAGTCACTATTGCGGTCCCATTGTCACACACAGGGGAAATAGCACTGGCGTCTGTTCCCAGCATGTACAGTCTATTGGACTGAAGAGGTTCTACTGTTCTTGTAAGTTTCTTAAGCAGAATTGAACAAGATATGGCCCGTGTGTAGGAAGCACAGTTCTTTTGTTCTGAGCAAGCTCACTGTTCCAACCCTATAGGAAACACAGTAGAGAGAAGAGTGCTCTTTTCTCAAAAGCAGAGTGTGTTTCTTGTAAGGCGAGCTAGCGTTTGTTTCCCAGTCCTAAATGGAGTTGAAATACACATGCAGTTTCTGGTCCTACGAGCAAGAGTTGTTTTCTGGTTAGAGTGTCACTATTGTGCTCCCTTTGCCATACACAATGCAAATAGCCCTCGCGTCTGTTCCCAGCAAGTACAGCGTATTGGAATGAAGAGGAGCAACTGTTCTTGTCAGTTTCCTAAGCAGAGTTGAACTAGATATGGCCCGTGTGTGTAGGAAGCACAGTTCCTTTGTCCTCAGTAAGCTCACTGTTCGGACCCCATAGAAAACACAGTAGAGTAGATGAGGGCTCTTTTCTCAAAAGCCGAGTGTGTTTCTTGTAAGGCGACCCAGCGTTTGCTTCCCAGTCCTAAATGGAGTTGAATCACATGCAGTTTCTGGTCCTAAGAGCAAGAGTTGTTTTCTGGTAAGAAGAGTCACTATTGCGCTCCCATTGCCATACACAGTGCAAATAGCACTCGCGTCTGCTCTCAGCAAGTACAGTGTATTTGATTGAAGAGGAGCTACTGTTCTTGTCAGTTTCCTAAGCAGACTTGAACTAGATATGGCCCGTGTGTGTATAAGCACAGTTCATTTGTTCTGAGCAAGCTCACTGTTCGGACCCCATAGGAAACACAGTAGAGTAGAAGAGTACTCTTTTCTCAAAAGCAGAGTGTGTTTCTTGTAAGGCGAGCTAGCTTTTGTTTCACAGTCGTAAATGAAGTTGAATCACATGCAGTTTCTGTTCCTATGAATAAAGATGTTTTTTGGTAAGAAGAGTCACTATTGCGCTCCCATTGCCATACACAGTGCAAATAGCACTTGCGTCTGTTCCAATCAAGTACAGTGAATTGGACTGAATAGGATCTACTGTTCTTGTCAGTTTCCTGAGCAGAGTTGAACTAGATATGGCCCGTGTGTATAAGAAGCACAGTTCTTTTGTTCTGAGCAAACTAACTTTCTGGCCCTATAGAAAACACAGTAGAGTAGAAGAGTGCTCTTTCCCCAAAGCAGAGTGTGTTTCTTGTAAGGCGAGCTAGCGTTTGTTTCCCAGTCCTAAATGGAGTTGAATCACATGAAATTTCTGGTCCTACGAGCAAGAGTAGTTTTCTGGTAAGAAGAGTCACTATTGTGCTCCCATTGTCATACACAGTGCAAATAGCCCTCGCGTCTGTTCCCAGCAAGTACAGTGTATTGGACTGAAGAGGAGCTACTGTTTTTGTCAGTTTCCTAAGCAGAGTTGAACTAGATATGACCTGTGTGTGTAGGAAGCACAGTTCTTTTGTTCTGAGCAAGCTCACTGTTTGGACCCCATAGGAAACACAGTAGAGTAGATGTGTGCCCTATTCTCAAAAGCAGAGCGTGTTTCTTGTAAGGTGAGCTAGCGTTTGTTTCCCAGTCCTAAGTGGATTGAATCAAATGCAGTTTCTGGTCCTACGAGCAAGAGTTGTTTTCTTGTAAGAAGAGTCACTATTGTGCTCCGATTGCCGTACACAGTGCAAATAGCACTCGCGTCTCTTCCCAGTAAGTACAGTGTATTGGACTGAAGAGGAGCTACTGTTCTCGTCAGTTTCCTAAGCAGAGTTGAACTAGATAAGGCGCGTGTGTGTAAGAAGCACAGTTCTTTTTTTCTGAGCAAGCTCACTGTTCGGACCCCATAGGAAACACAGTAGAGTAGATGAGTGCTCTTTTCTCAAAAGCCGAGTGTGTTTAGTGTAAGGCGACCTAGCGTTTGCTTCCCAGGCCTAAATGGAGTTGAATCACATGCAGTTTTTGGTCCTTTGAGCAAGAGTTGTTTTCTGGTAAGGAAAGTCACTATTTCGCTCCCTTGACATACACAGTGCAAATAGCACTTGCGTCTGTTCCCAGCAATTACAGTGTATTGGACTGAAGAGGATCTACTGTTCTTGTCAGTTTCCTAAGCAGAATTGAACTAGATATGGGCCGAGTGCGTAGGAAGCACAATTCTTTTGTTCTGAGCAAGCTCACTGTTCGGAACCCATAGGACACATAGTAGAGAAGAAGAGTGCTCTTTACTCAAAAGCAGAGTGTGTTTCTTGCAAGGCGAGCTAGCTTCTGTTTCCCAGTCTTAAATGAATTTGAATCACATGCAGTTTCTTGTCCTACGAGTAGAGTTATTTTTTGGTAAGAAGAATCACTATTGCGCTCCCATTGCCATACACAGTACAAATAACACTTGCGTCTGTTCCAATCAATTACAGTGTATTGGACTGAAGAGGAGCTACTATTCTTTTCAGTTTCCTAAGCAGAGTTGAACTAGATATGGCCCGTGTGTGTAGGAAGCACAGTTCTTTTGTTCTGAGCAAGCTCACTGTTCGGACACCATAGGAAAAACAGTAGAGTAGAAGAGTGCTCTTTTCTCAAAAGCAGAGTGTGTTTCTTGTAAGGCGACCTAGAGTTTGTTTCCCAGTCCTAAATGGAGTTGAGTCACATGCAGTTTCTGGTCATACGAGCAAGAGTTGTTTTCTGGTAAGAAGAGTCACTATTGTGCTCCCATTGTCACACACAGGGCAAATAGCACTGGCGCCTCTTCCCTGCATGTACAGTCTATTGGACTGAAGAGGTTCTACTGTTCTTGTCAGTTTCCTTAGCAGAGTTGAACT
Organism: Peromyscus eremicus; assembly: GCF_949786415.1. Classification (NCBI taxonomy): domain Eukaryota; kingdom Metazoa; phylum Chordata; class Mammalia; order Rodentia; family Cricetidae; genus Peromyscus; species Peromyscus eremicus. The sequence goes on along the minus strand of NW_026735256.1, from coordinate 85,895 downwards.
AGATATGGCCCGTGTGTGCAGGAAGCACAGTTCTTTTGTTCTGAGCAAGCTCACATTTCGAACCCCATAGGAAACACAGTAGAGTAGAAGAGTGCATTTTTCTCAAAAGCAGAGTGTGTTTCTTGTAAGGCGAGCTAGAGTTTGTTTCCCAGTCCTAAATGGAGATGAAATACACATGCAGTTTCTGGTACTACGAGCATGAGTTGTTTTCTGGTAAAAAGAGTCACTATTGCGCTCCCATTGCCATTCACAGTACAAATAGCACTCGCGTATGTTTCCAGCAAGTACAGTTTATTGGTCTGAAGAGGAGCTACAGTTCTTGTCAGTTTCCTAAGCAGAGTTGAACTAGATATGGCCCGTGTGTGTAGGAAGCACAGTTCTTTTGTTCTCAGCAAGCTCACTGTTCGGACCACAGAGAAAACACAGTAGAGTAGTAGAGTGCTCGTTTCTCAAAAGCAGAGTGTGTTTCTTGTAAGGCGAGCTAGCTTTTGTTTCCCAATCCTATATGGAGTTGAATCACATGCAGATTCTGGTCCTACGAGCAAGAGTTGTTTTCTGGTAAGAAGAGTCGCTATTGTGCTCCCATTGCCATACACAGTGCAAATAGCCCTTGCGTCTGTTCCCAGCAAGTACAGTGTATTTGACTGAAGAGGAGCTACTGTTTTTGTCAGTTTACTAAGCAGAGTTGAACTAGATATGGCCCATGTGTGTAGGAAGCACAGTTCTTTTGTACTTAGCAAGCTCACTGTTCTGGCCCTATAGGAAACACAGTAGAGTAGAAGAGTGCTCTTTCCTCAAAAGCAGAGTGTGTTTTTTGTAAGGCGAGCTAGCGTTTGTTTCCCAGTCCTAAATGGAGTTGAATCACATGCAGTTTCAGGTCCTACGAGCAAGAGTTGTTTTTTGGTAAGGAAAGTCACTATTGCGCTCCCATTGCCATACACAGTGCAAATAGCACTCGCGTCTGTTCCCAGCAAGTACAGTGTATTGGACTGAAGAGGAGCTACTGTTCTTGTCAGTTTCCTAAGCAGAGTTGAACTAGATATGGTCCATGTGTGTAGGAGGCACAGTTCTTTGTTCTGAGCAAGCTCACTGTTCTGGCCCTATAGGAAACACAGTAGAGTAGAAGAGTGCTCTTTCCTCAAAAGCAGATTGTGTTTTTTGTAAGGCGAGCTAGCGTTTGTTTCCCAGTCCTAAATGGAGTTGAATCACATGCAGTTTCAGGTCCTACGAGCAAGAGTTGTTTTTTGGTAACGAAAGTCACTATTTCGCTCCCATTGCCATACAAAATGCAAATAGCACTGGCGTCTGTTCCCAGCAAGTACAGTGTATTGGACTGAAGAGGAGCTACTGTTCTTGTCAGTTTCCTAAGCCGAATTGAACTGGATATAGCCATTTGTGTAGGAAGCACAGTTCTTTTGTTCTGAGCAAGCTCACTGTACTGGCCCTATAGGAAACACAGTAGAGTAGAAGACAGCTCGTTTCTCAAAAGCAGAGTGTGTTTCTTATAAGGTGAGCTAGCGTTTGTCTCCCAGTCCTAAATGGAGTTGAATCACATGCAGTTTTTGGTCCTACGAGGAAGAGTTGTATTCTGGTAAGGAAAGTCACTATTGTGCTCCCATTGACATACACAGTGCAAATAGCACTTGTGTCTGTTCCCAGAGAGTACAGTGTATTGGACTGAAGAGGAGCTACTGTTCTTGACAGTTTCCTAAGCAGAGTTGAACTAGATATGGCCCGTGTGCATAGGAAGCACAGTTCTTTTGTTCTGAGCAAGCTCACTGTTCGGAACCCATAGGACACATAGTAGAGAAGAAGAGTGCTCTTTTCTCAAAAGCAGAGTGTGTTTCTTGTAAGGCTGGCTATTGTTTGTTTCCCAGTCAGAAACGGAGTTGAATCTCATGCAGTCTCTGGTCCTACGAGCAAGAGTTGTTTTCTGGTAAGGAAAGTCACTATTGGGCTCCCATTGTCATACACAGGGCAAATAGCACTGGCATTTGTTCCCAGCATGTACAGTGTATTGGACTGAAGAGGATCTACTGTTCTTGTCAGGTTCCTAAGCAGAGTTGAACTAGATATGGCCCGTGTGTGTATGAAGCACATTTCTTCTGTTCTGAGCAAGCTCACTGTTCTGGCCCTATTGGAAACACAGTAGAGTAGAAGAGTACTCTTTTCTCAAAACAGAGTGTGTTTCTTGTAAGGCGAGCTAGCGTTTGTTTCCCCGTCCTAAATGGATTTGAATCACATGCAGTTTCTGGTCCTACGAGCAAGAGTTTTTTCTGGTAAGAAGAGTCACTATAGCGCTCCCATTGTCATAAACAGCGCAAATAGCACTGGCATTTGTTCCCAGCATGTACAGTGTATTGGACTGAAGAGGATCTATTGTTCTTGTCAGGTTCCTAAGCAGAGTTGAACTAGATATGGCCCGTGTGTGTATGAAGCACATTTCTTCTGTTCTGAGCAAGCTCACTGTTCTGGCCCTATAGGAAACACCGTAGAGTAGATGTGTGCCCTATTCTCAAAAGCAGAGTGTGTTTCTTGTAAGGCGAGCTGGCGTTTGTTTCCCAATCCTAAATGGAGTTGAATCACATGCAGTTTCTGGTCATACGAGCAAGAGTTGTTTTTTGGTAAGAAGAGTCACTATTGTGCTCCCATTGCTGTACATAGTGCAAATAGCCCTTGCGTCTGTTGCCAGCAAGTACAGTGTATTTGACTGAAGAGGAGCTACTGTTTTTGTCAGTTTCCTAAGCAGAGTTGAACTAGATATGGCCCATGTGTGTAGGAAGCACAGTTCTTCTGTACTCAGCAAGCTCACTGTTCTGGCCCTATAGGAAACACAGTAGAGTAGAAGAGTGCTCTTTTCTCAAAAGCAGAGTGTGTTTTTTGTAAGGCGAGCTAGTGTTTGTTTCCCAGTCCTAAATGGAGTTGAATCACATGCAGTTTCAGGTCCTACGAGCAAGAGTTGTTTTTTGGTAAGGAAAGACACTATTGCGCTCCCATTTCCATACACAGTGCAAATAGCACTCGCGTCTGTTCCCAGCAAGTACAGTGTATTGGACTGAAGAGGAGCTACTGTTGTTGTCACTTTCCTAAGCAGAGTTGAACTAGATATGGCCGATGTGTGTAGGAAGCACAGTTCTTTGTTCTGAGCAAGCTCACTGTTCTGGCCCTATAGGAAACACAGTAGAGTAGAAGAGTGCTCTTTCCTCAAAAGCAGATTGTGTTTTTTGTAAGGCGAGCTAGCGTTTGTTTCCCAGTCCTAAATGGATTTGAATCACATGCAGTTTCTGGTCCTACGAGCAAGAGTTTTTTCTGGTAAGAAGAGTCACTAATGCGCTCCCATTGTCATACACAGGGCAAATAGCACTGGCATTTGTTCCCAGCATGTACAGTGTATTGGACTGAAGAGGATCTACTGTTCTTGTCAGGTTCCTAAGCAGAGTTGAACTAGATATGGCCCGTGTGTGTATGAAGCACATTTCTTCTGTTCTGAGCAAGCTCACTGTTTGGACCCCATAGGAAACACAGTAGAGTAGATGTGTGCCCTATTCTCAAAAGCAGAGTGTGTTTCTTGTAAGGCGAGCTAGCGTTTGCTTCCCAGTCCTAAATGGAGTTGAATCACATGCAGTTTCTGGTCTTACAAGCAAAAGATTTTTCTGGTAAGAAAAGTGACTATTGTGCTCCCATTGTCATACACAGTGCAAATAGCACTTGTGTCTGTTCCCAGCAAGTATAGTGTATTGGACTGAAGAGGATCTACTATTCTTGTCAGTTTCCTAATCAGAGTTGGACTAGATATGACCCGTGTGTGTAGGAAGCACATTTCATTTGTTCTGAGCAAGCTCACTGTTTGGACCCCATAGGAAACACAGTAGAGTACGTGTGTGCCCTATTCTCAAAAGCAGAGTGTGTTTCTTGTAAGGCGAGCTGGCAGTTGTTTCCCAATTTTAAATGGAGTTGAATCACATGCAGTTTCTGGTCCTACGAGCATGAGTTGTTTTCTGGTAAGAAGAGTCACTATTGTGCTCCCATTGCCATACACAGTACAAATAGCACTCGCGTCTGTTTCCAGCAAGTACAGTATATTGGTCTGAAGAGGAGCTACTCTTCTTGTCAGTTTTCTAAGCAGAGTTGAACTAGATATGACCCATGTGTAGGAAGCACAGTTCTTTTGTTCTGAGCAAGCTCAATGTTTGGAACCCACAGGAAACACAGTAGAGGAGATGTGTGCCCTATTCTCAAAAGCAGAGTGTGTTTCTTGTAAGGCGAGCTGGCGTTTGTTTCCCAGTCCTAAATGGAGTTGAATCACATGCAGTTTCTGGTCCTACGAGCATGAGTTGTTTTCTGGTAAGAAGAGTCACTATTGCGCTCCCATTGCCATACACAGTACAAATAGCACTCGCGTATGTTTCCAGCAAGTACAGTGTATTGGTCTGAAGAGGAGCTACAGTTCTTGTCAGTTTCCTAAGCAGAGTTGAACTAGATATGGCCCGTGTGTGTAGGAAGCACAGTTCTTTTGTTCTGAGCAATCTCACTGTTCGGACCACATAGAAAACACAGTAGAGTATTGGAGTGCTCTTTTCTCAAAAGCAGAGTGTGTTTCTTGTAAGGCGAGCTAGCATTTGTTTCCCAGTACTAAATGGATTTGAATCACATGCAGTTTCTGGTCCTACGAGCAAGAGTTTTTTCTGGTAAGAAGAGTCACTATTGCGCTCCCATTGTCATACACAGGGCAAATAGCACTGGCATTTGTTCCCAGCATGTACAGTGTATTGGACTGAAGAGGATCTACTGTTCTTGTCAGGTTCCTAAGCAGAGTTGAACTAGATATGGCCCGTGTGTGTATGAAGCACATTTCTTCTGTTCTGAGCAAGCTCACTGTTCTGGCCCTATAGGAAACACCGTAGAGTAGATGTGTGCCCTATTCTCAAAAGCAGAGTGTGTTTCTTGTAAGGCGAGCTGGCGTTTGTTTCCCAATCCTAAATGGAGTTGAATCACATGCAGTTTCTGGTCATACGAGCAAGAGTTGTTTTTTGGTAAGAAGAGTCACTATTGTGCTCCCATTGCTGTACATAGTGCAAATAGCCCTTGCGTCTGTTGCCAGCAAGTACAGTGTATTTGACTGAAGAGGAGCTACTGTTTTTGTCAGTTTCCTAAGCAGAGTTGAACTAGATATGGCCCATGTGTGTAGGAAGCACAGTTCTTTTGTACTCAGCAAGCTCACTGTTCTGGCCCTATAGGAAACACAGTAGAGTAGAAGAGTGCTCTTTCCTCAAAAGCAGAGTGTGTTTTTTGTAAGGCGAGCTAGTGTTTGTTTCCCAGTCCTAAATGGAGTTGAATCACATGCAGTTTCAGGTCCTATGAGCAAGAGTTGTTTTTTGGTAAGGAAAGTCACTATTGTGCTCCCATTGCCATACACAGTGCAAATAGCACTCGCGTCTGTTCCCAGCAAGTACAGTGTATTGGACTGAAGAGGAGCTACTGTTGTTGTCAGTTTCCTAAGCAGAGTTGAACTAGATATGGCCCATGTGTGTAGGAAGCACAGTTCTTTGTTCTGAGCAAGCTCACTGTTCTGGCCCTATAGGAAACACAGTAGAGTAGAAGAGTGCTCTTTCCTCAAAAGCAGATTGTGTTTCTTGTAAGGCGAGCTAGCGTTTGTTTCCCAGTACTAAATGGAGTTGAATCACATGCAGTTTCAGTTCCTACGAGCAAGAGTTGTTTTCTGGTAAGGAAAGTCACTATTGCGCTCCCATTGCCATACACAGTGCAAATAGCACTCGCGTCTGTTCCCAGCAAGTACAGTGTATTGGACTGAAGAGGAGCTACTGTTCTTGTCAGTTTCCTAAGCACAATTGAACTGGATATAGCCATTTGTGTAGGAAGCACAGTTCTTTTGTTCTGAGCAAGCTCACTGTACTGGCCCTATAGGAAACACAGTAGAGTAGAAGACAGCTCGTTTCTCAAAAGCAGAGTGTGTTTCTTGTAAGGCGAGCTAGCGTTTGTTTCCCAGTCCTAAATGGAGTTGAATCACATGCAGTTTTTGGTCCTACGTGGAAGAGTTGTTTTCTGGTAAGGAAAGTCACTATTGCGCTCCCATTGACATACACAGTGCAAATAGCACTTGCGTCTGTTCCCAGCAAGTACAGTGTATTGGACTTAAGAGGATCTACTGTTCCTGTCAGTTTCCTAAGCAGAGTTGAACTAGATATGGCCCGTGTGCGTAGGAAGCACAGTTCTTTTGTTCTGGGCAAGCACACTGTTCGGAACCCTTAGGACACATAGTAGAGAAGAAGAGTGCTCTTTTCTCAAAAGCAGAATGTGTTTCTTGTAAGGCTGGCTATTGTTGGTTTCCCAGTCAGAAACGGAGTTGAATCTCATGCAGTTTCTGGTCCTACGAGCAAGAGTTGTATTCTGGTAAGGAAAGTCACTATTGGGCTCCCATTGTCATACACAGGGCAAATAGCACTGGCATTTGTTCCCAGCATGTACAGTGTATTGGACTGAAGAGGATCTACTGTTCTTGTTAGGTTCCTAAGCAGAGTTGAACTAGATATGGCCCGTGTGTGTATGAAGCACATTTCTTCTGTTCTGAGCAAGCTCACTGTTCTGGCCCTATGGGAAACACAGTAGAGTAGAAGAGTACTCTTTTCTCAAAACAGAGTGTGTTTCTTGTAAGGCGAGCTAGCTTTTGTTTCACCGTCCTAAATGGATTTGAATCACATGCAGTTTCTGGTCCTATGAGCAAGAGTTTTTTCTGGTAAGAAGAGTCACTATTGCGCTCCCATTGTCATACACAGGGCAAATAGCACTGGCATTTGTTCCCAGCATGTACAGTGTATTGGACTGAAGAGGATCTACTGTTCTTGTCAGGTTCCTAAGCAGAGTTGAACTAGATATGGCCCGTGTGTGTATGAAGCACATTTCTTCTGTTCTGAGCAAGCTCACTGTTTGGACCCCATAGGAAACACAGTAGAGTAGAAGAGTGCCCTATTCTCAAAAGCAGAGTGTGTTTCTTGTAAGGCGAGCTAGCGTTTGCTTCCCAGTCCTAAATGGATTTGAATCACATGCAGTTTCTGGTCTTACAAGCAAAAGATTTTTCTGGTAAGAAAAGTGACTATTGCGCTCCCATTGTCATACACAGTGCAAATAGCACTTGTGTCTGTTCCCAGCAAGTATAGTGTATTGGACTGAAGAGGAGCTACTGTTCTTGTCAGTTTCTTAATCAGAGTTGGACTAGATATGACCCGTGTGTGTAGGAAGCACATTTCATTTGTTCTGCGCAAGCTCACTGTTTGGACCCCATAGGAAACACAGTAGAGTAGGTGTGTGCCCTATTCTCAAAAGCAGAGTGTGTTTCTTGTAAGGCGAGCTGGCGTTTGTTTCCCAGTCCTAAATGGAGTTGAATCACATGCAGTTTCTGGTCCTACGAGCATGAGTTGTTTTCTGGTAAGAAGAGTCACTATTGCGCTCCCATTGCCATACACAGTACAAATAGCACTCGCGTATGTTTCCAGCAAGTACAGTGTATTGGTCTGAAGAGGAGCTACAGTTCTTGTCAGTTTCCTAAGCAGAGTTGAACTAGATATGGCCCGTGTGTGTAGGAAGCACAGTTCTTTTGTTCTGAGCAATCTCACTGTTCGGACCACATAGAAAACACAGTAGAGTATTGGAGTGCTCTTTTCTCAAAAGCAGAGTGTGTTTCTTGTAAGGCGAGCTAGCGTTTGTTTCCCAGTACTAAATGGATTTGAATCACATGCAGTTTCTGGTCCTATGAGCAAGAGTTTTTTCTGGTAAGAAGAGTCACTATTGCGCTCCCATTGTCATACACAGGGCAAATAGCACTGGCATTTGTTCCCAGCATGTACAGTGTATTGGACTGAAGAGGATCTACTGTTCTTGTCAGGTTCCTAAGCAGAGTTGAACTAGATATGACCCGTGTGTGTATGAAGCACATTTCTTCTGTTCTGAGCAAGCTCACTGTTCTGGCCCTATAGGAAACACAGTAGAGTAGATGTGTGCCCTATTCTCAAAAGCAGAGTGTGTTTCTTGTAAGGCGAGCTGGCGTTTGTTTCCCAATCCTAAATGGAGTTGAATCACATGCAGTTTCTGGTCCTACGAGCAAGAGTTGTTTTGTGGTAAGAAGAGTCACTATTGCGCTCCCATTGTCATACACAGGGCAAATAGCACTGGCGTCTGTTTCCAGTAAGTACAGTGTATTGGACTGAAGAGGATCTACTGTTCCTGTCAGTTTCCTAAGGAGAATTGAACTAGATATGGCCCGTTTGTGTAGGAAGCACAGTTCTTTTGTTCTGAGTAAGCTCACTGTTCTGGCCCAATAGGAAAAACAGTAGAGTAGAAAAGGGCTCTTTTCTCAAAAGCAGAGAGTGTTTCTTCTAAGGCGAGCTAGCGTTTGTTTCTCAGTCCTAAATGGAGTTGAATCACATGCAGTTGTTGGTCCTACGAGCAAGAGTTGTTTTCTGGTAAGAAGAGTCAGTATTGCGCTCCCATTGCCATACACAGTACATATAGCACTCGCGTTTGTTTAACGCATGTACAGCGTATTGGTCTGAAGAGGAGCTACTGTTCTTGTCAGTTTCCTAAGCAGAGTTGAACTAGATATGGCCCGTGTGTGTAGGAAGCACAGTTCTTTTGTTCTGAGCAATCTCACTGTTCGGACCACATAGAAAACACAGTAGAGTAGTGGAGTGCTCTTTTCCTAAAAGCAGAGTGTGTTTCTTGTAAGGCGAGCTAGCGTTTGTTTCCCAGTACTAAATGGAGTTGAATCACATGCAGTTTCAGTTCCTATGAGCAAGAGTTGTTTTCTGGTAAGAAGAGTCACTATTGCGCTCCCATTGACATACACTGTGCAAATAGCACTGGTGTCTGTTCCCAGCAAGTACAGTGTATTGGACTGAAGAGGATCTACTGTTCTTGTCAGTTTACTGAGCAGAATTGAACTAGATATGGCCATGTGTAGGAAGCACAGTTCTTTTGTTCAGAGCAAGCTCACTGTTCTGGCCCTATAGGAAACACAGTAGAGTAGAAGCGCGCTATTTCCTCAAAAGCAGAGTGTGTGTCTTGTAAGGCGAGCTAGAGTTTGTTTCCTAGTCCTAAATGGAGTTGAATCACATGCAGTTTCTGGTCCTACGAGCAAGAGTTGTTTTCTGGTAAGAAGAGTCACTATTGCGCTCCCATTGCCATACACTGTGCAAATAGCACTGGCGTCTGTACCCAGCATGTACAGTGTATTGGACTGAAGAGGATCTACTGTTCCTGTCAGTTTCCTAAGCAGAATTGAACTAGATATGGCCCGTGTGTGTAGGAAGCACAGTTCTTTTGTTCTGAGCAAGCTCACTGTTTGGACCCCATAGGAAACACAGTAGAGTAGAAGAGTGCTCTTTTCTCAAAAGCAGAGTGTGTTTCTTGTAAGGCGAGCTAGAGTTTGTTTCCCAGTCCTAAATGGAGTTGAATCACATGCAGTTTCTGGTCCTACCAGCAAGAGTTGTTTTCTGGTAAGAAGAGTCACTATTGTGCTCCCATTGTCATACACAGGGCAAATAGCACTGGCGTCTGTTCCCAGCATGTACAGTGTATTGGACTGAAGAGGATCTACTGTTCTTGTCAGGTTCCTTAACAGAGTTGAACTAGATATGGCCGTGTGTGTAGGAAGCACAGTTCTTTTGTTCTGAGCAAGCTCACTGTTCTTGCCCTATAGGAAACACAGTAGAGTAGAAGAGTACTCTTTTCTCAAAACAGAGTGTGTTTCTTGTAAGGCGAGCTAGCGTTTGTTTCCCTGTCCTAAATGGATTTGAATCACATGCAGTTTCAGTTCCTACGAGCAAGAGTTTTTTCTGGTAAGAAGAGTCACTATTGCGCTCCCATTGTCATACACAGGGCAAATAGCACTGGCATTTGTTCCCAGCATGTACAGTGTATTGGACTGAAGAGGATCTACTGTTCTTGTCAGGTTCCTAAGCAGAGTTGAATTGATAAGGCCCGTGTGTGTATGAAGCACATTTCTTCTGTTCTGAGCAAGCTCACTGTTCTGGCCCTATAGGAAACACCGTAGAGTAGATGTGTGCCCTATTCTCAAAAGCAGAGTGTGTTTCTTGTAAGGCGAGCTGGCGTTTGTTTCCCAATCCTAAATGGAGTTGAATCACATGCAGTTTCTGGTCATACGAGCAAGAGTTGTTTTTTGGTAAGAAGAGTCACTATTGTGCTCCCATTGCTGTACACAGTGCAAATAGCCCTCGCGTCTGTTCCCAGCAAGTACAGTGTATTGGACTGAAGAGGAGCTACTGTTCTTGTCAGTTTCCTAAGCAGAGTTGAACTAGATATGGCCCGTGTGTAGGAAGCACAGTTCTTTTGGTCTGAGGAAGCTCATTGTTCTGGCCCTATAGGAAACACAGTAGAGTAGAAGTGTGCCCTTTTCTCAAAAGCAGAGCTTGTTTCTTGTAAGGCAAGCTAGCGTTTGTTTCCCAGTCCTAAGTGGAGTTGAATCACATGCAGTTTCTGGTCCTACGAGGAAGAGTTGTTTTCTGGTAAAAAGAGTCACTATTGCGCTCCCAATGCCGTACACAGTGCAAATAGCACTCGCGTCTATTCCCAGCAAGTACAGTGTATTGGACTGAAGATGATCTACTGTTCTTGTCAGTTTCCTAAGCAGAGTTGAACTAGATATATCCCGTGTGTATAGGAAGCACAGTTCTTTTGTTCTGAGCATGCACACTGTTCGGACCCCATAGGAAACACAGTAGAGTAGAAGAGTGCTCTTTTCTCAAAAGCAGAGTGTTTCTTGTAAGGTGAGGTGGCGTTTGTTTCCCAGTCCTAAATGGAGTTGAATCACATGCAGTTTTTGGTCCTACGAGCATGAGTTGTTTTCTGGTAAGAAGAGTCACTATTGCGTTCCCATTGCCATACACAGTACAAATAGCACTCGCGTATGTTTCCAGCAAGTACAGTGTATTGGTCTGAAGAGGAGCTACAGTTCTTGTCAGTTTCCTAAGCAGAGTTGAACTAGATATGGCCCGTGTGTGTAGGAAGCACAGTTCTTTTGTTCTGAGCAATCTCACTGTTCGGACCACATAGAAAACACAGTAGAGTAGTGGAGTGCTCTTTTCTCAAAAGCAGAGTGTGTTTCTTGTAAGGCGAGCTAGCGTTTGTTTCCCAGTACAAAATGGAGTTGAATCACATGCAGTTTCAGTTCCTATGAGCAAGAGTTGTTTTCTGGTAAGAAGAGTCACTATTGCGCTCCCGTTGACATACACTGTGCAAATAGCACTGGTGTCTGTTCCCAGCAAGTACAGTGTATTGGACTGAAGAGGAGCTACTGTTCTTGTCAGTTTCCTAAGCAGAGTTGAACTAGATATGACCCGTGTGTGCAGGAAGCACAATTCTATTGTTTTGAGCAAGCTCACTGTTTGGACCCCATAGGAAACACAGTAGAGAAGATGTGTGCCCTATTCTCCAAAGCAGAGCGAGTTTCTTGTAGGCAAGCTAGCGTTTGTTTCCCAGTCCTAAGTGGATTGAATCAAATGCAGTTTCTGGTCCTAAGAGCAAGAGTTGTTTTCTGGTAAAAAGAGTCACTATTGTGCTCCCATTGCCGTACACAGTACAAATAGGACTAGCGTCTGTTCCCAGTAAGTACAGTGTATTGGACTGAAGAGGAGCTACTGTTCTTGTCAGTTTCCTAGGCAGAGTTGAACTAGATATGGACCGTGTGTGTAGGAAGCACAGTTCTTTCGTTCTGAGCAAGCTCACTGTTCTGGCCCTATAGGAAACACATCAGAGTAGAACAGTGCTCTTTTCTCAAAAGCAGAGTGTGTTTCTTGTAAGGCGAGCTAGCGTTTGTTTCCCAGTCCTAAATGGAGTTGAATCAAATGCAGTTGTTGGTCCTACGAGCAAGAGTTGTTTTCTGGTAAGAAGAGTCACTATTGCGCTCCCATTGCCATACACAGTACAAATAGCACTCGCGTATGTTTCCAGCAAGTACAGTGTATTGGTCTGAAGAGGAGCTACAGTTCTTGTCAGTTTCCTAAGCAGAGTTGAACTAGATATGGCCCGTGTGTGTAGGAAGCACAGTTCTTTTGTTCTGAGCAATCTCACTGTTCGGACCACATAGAAAACACAGTAGAGTAGTGGAGTGCTCTTTTCCTAAAAGCAGAGTGTGTTTCTTGTAAGGCGAGCTAGCGTTTGTTTCCCAGTACTAAATGGAGTTGAATCACATGCAGTTTCAGTTCCTATGAGCAAGAGTTGTTTTCTGGTAAGAAGAGTCACTATTGCGCTCCCATTGACATACACTGTGCAAATAGCACTGGTGTCTGTTCCCAGCAAGTACAGTGTATTGGACTGAAGAGGAGCTACTGTTCTTGTCAGTTTCCTAAGCAGAGTTGAACTAGATATGACCCGTGTGTGCAGGAAGCACAATTCTATTGTTTTGAGCAAGCTCACTATTTGGACCCCATAGGAAACACAGTAGAGAAGATGTGTGCCCTATTCTCCAAAGCAGAGCGAGTTTCTTGTAAGGCGAGCTAGCGTTTGTTTCCCAGTCCTAAGTGGATTGAATCAAATGCAGTTTCTGGTCCTAAGAGCAAGAGTTGTTTTCTGGTAAAAAGAGTCACTATTGTGCTCCCATTGCCTTACACAGTACAAATAGGACTAGCGTCTGTTCCCAGTAAGTACAGTGTATTGGACTGAAGAGGAGCTACTGTTCTTGTCAGTTTCCTAGGCAGAGTTGAACTAGATATGGACCGTGTGTGTAGGAAGCACAGTTCTTTCGTTCTGAGCAAGCTCACTGTTCTGGCCCTATAGGAAACACATCAGAGTAGAACAGTGCTCTTTTCTCAAAAGCAGAGTGTGTTTCTTGTAAGGCGAGCTAGCGTTTGTTTCCCAGTCCTAAATGGAGTTGAATCAAATGCAGTTGTTGGTCCTACGAGCAAGAGTTGTTTTCTGGTAAGAAGAGTCACTATTGCGCTCCCATTGCCATACACAGTACAAATAGTACTCGCGTCTGTTCCCAGCAATTACAGTGTATTGGACTGAAGAGGAGCTACTGTTCTTGTCAGTTTCCTAAGCAGAGTTGAACTAGGTATGGCTGGTGTGTGTAGGAAGCACAGTTCTTTTGTTCTGAGCAACCTCACTGTTCGAACCCCATAGGAAACACAGTAGGGTAGAAGAGTGCACTTTTCTCAAAAGCATAGTATGCTTCTTTTAAGGCGAGCTAGCGTTTGTTTCCCAGTCCTAAATGGAGTTGAAATACACATGCAGTTTCTGGTCCTATGAGCTAGAGTTGTTTTCTGGTAAGAAGAGTCACTAATGCGCTCCCTTTGCCTCACAGTGCAAATAGCACTCGCTTCTGTTCCCAGCAAGTACAGTGTATCGGACTGAAGAGGAGCTACTGTTCTTGTCAGTTTCATAAGCAGAATTGAACTAGATATGGCCCGTGTGTGAAGGAAGCACCGTTCTTTTGTTCTGAGCAAGCTCACTGTTCTGGCTCTATAGGAAACACAGTAGAGTAGAAGAGTGCTCTTTTCTCAAAAGCACAGTGTGTTTCTTGTAACACGATCTAGCGTTTGTTTCCTAGTCCTAAATGGAGTTGAATCAAATGCAGTTTCTGGTCCTACGAGCAAGAGTTGTTTTCTAGTAAGAAGAGTCACTATTGCGTTCCCATTGCCATACACAGTACAAATAGCACTCACCTCTGTTTCCAGCAAGTACAGTGCATTGGACTGAAGAGGAGCTACAGTTCTTGTCAGTTTCCTAAGCAGAGTTGAACTAGATGTGGCCCGTGTGTGTATGAAGCACAGTTCTTTTGTTCGGAGCAAGCTCACTGTTCGGACCCTATAGGAAACACAGTAGAGTAGAAGTGTGACCATTTCTCAAAGCAGAGCGTGTTTCTTGTAAGGCGAGCTAGCGTTTGTTTCCCAGTCCTAAGTGGAGTTGAATAACATGCAGTTTTTGGTCCTATGAGCAAGAGTTGTTTTCTGGTAAGAAGAGTCACTATTGTGCTCCCATTGCTGTACACAGTGCAAATAGCATTCGCGTCTATTCCCTGCAAGTACAGTGTATTGGACTGAAGAGGAGCTACTGTTCTTGTCAGTTTCCTAAGCAGAGTTGAACTAGATATGGCCCGTGTGTGTAGGAAGCACAGTTCCTTTGTTCTGAGCAAGCTCACTGTTCTGGTCCTATAGGAAACACAGTAGAGTAGAAGAGTGCTTTTTTCTCAAAAGCAGAGTGTGTTTCTTGTAAGGCGAGCTTGCGTTTGTTTCCCAGTCCTAAATGGAGTTGAATCTCATGCAGTTTCTGGTCCTATGAGCAAGAGTTGTTTTGTGGTATGAAGAGTCACAATTGCGCTCCCATTGCCATACACAGTGCAAATAGCACTCGCATCTGTTCCCAGCTAGTACAGTGTATTGGACTGAAGAGGATCTACTGTTCTTGTCAGTTTCCTAAGGAGAATTGAACTAGATATGGCCGTGTGTGTAGGAAGCACCGTTCTTTTGTTCTGAGCAAGCTCACTGTTCTGGCGCTAAAGGAAACACAGTAGAGTAGAAGAGTGCTCCTTCCTCAAAAGCAGAGTGAGTTACTTGTAAGGCGAGCTAGCATTTGTTTCCCAGTCCTAAATGGAGTTGAATCACATGCAGTTTTTGGTCCTACGTGCAAGAGGTGCTTTCTGGTAAGGAAAGTCACTATTGCGCTCCCATTGCCATACACAGTGCAAATAGCACTGGCATCTGTTGCCAGCAAGTACAGTGTATTGGACTGAAGAGGAGCTACTTCTCTTGTCAGTTTCCTAAGCAGAGTTGAACTAGATACGGCCCGTGTGTGTAGGAAGCACAGTTCTTTTGTTCTCAGCAAGCTCACTGTTCTGGCCCTACAGGAAACACAGTAGAGTAGAAGAGTGCTCTTTCCTCAAAAGCAGAGTGTGTTTCTTGAAAGGCGAGCTAGTGTTTGTTTCCCAGTCCTAAATGGAGTAGAATCACATGCAGTTTCTGGTCCTAAGAGCAAGAGTTGTTTTCTGGTAAGAAGAGTCACTATTGTGCTCCCATTGCTGTTCACAGTGCAAATAGTACTCGCGTCTGTTCCCAGCAAGTACAGTGTATTGGACTGAAGAGGAGCTACTGTTCTTGTTAGTTTCCTAAGCAGAGTTGAACTAGGTATGGCCCGTGTGTGTAGGAAGCACAGTTCTTTTGTTCTGAGCAAGCTCACTGTTCTGGCGCTATAGGAAACACAGTAGAGTAGAAGAGTGCTCTTTTCTCAAAAGCAGAGTGTGTTTCTTTTAAGGCGAGCTAGCGTTTGTTTCCAAGTCCTAAATGGAGTTGAATCACATGCAGTTTCTGGTCCTACACGCAAGAGTTGTTTTCTGGTAAGGAAAGTCACTATTGTGCTCCCATTGATATACACAGTGCAAATAGCACTTGCATCTGTTCCCAGCAAGTACAGTGTATTGGACTGAAGAGGAGCTACTGTTCATGTCATTTTCCTAAGCAGAGTTGAATTAGATATGGCGTGAGTGTGTAGGAAGCACAGTTCTTTTGTTCTCAGCAAGCTCACTGTTCGGACCCCATAGGAAACACAGTAGAGTAGAAGAGTGCTCTTTATTCAAAAAGAAGACTGTGTTTCTTGTAAGGCAAGCTAGTGTTTCTTTCCCAGTCCTAAATGGAGTTGAATCACATAAAGTTTTTGGTCCTACGAGCAAGAGTTGTTTTTTGGTAAGGAAAGTCACTATTGCGCTCCATTTCCATACACAGTGCAAATAGCACTCGCGTCTGTTCGAAGCAAGTACAGTGTATTGGACTGAAGAGGAGCTACTGTTCTCGTCAGTTTCCAAAGCAGAGTTGAACTAGATATGGCCCGTGTGTGTAGGAAGCACAGTTCTTTTGTTCTGAGAAAGCTCACTGTTCTGGCCCTATAGGAAACCCTATAGAGTAGAAGAGTGCTCTTTTCTAAAAAACTGAGTGTGTTTCATGTCAGGCGAGCTAGCGTTTGTTTCCCAGTCCAAAATGGAGCTGAATCACATGCAGTTTCTGGTCCTACGAGCAACAGTTGTTTTTGCTAAGAAGAGTCACTATTGCGCTCCTTTTGTCATTCACAGTGCAAATAGCACTGGCGTCTGTTCCCAGCAAGTACAGTGTATTGGACTGAAGAGGATCTACTGTTCTTGTCAGTTTCCTAAGCAAAGTTGAACTAGATATGGCCCGTGTGTGTAGGAAGCATGGTTCTTTTGTTCTGAGCAAGCTCACTGTTCGGACCCTATAGGAAACACAGTAGAGTAGAAGTGTGACCTTTTCTCAAAGCAGAGCGTGTTTCTTGTAAGGCGAGCTAGCGTTTGTTTCCCAGTCCTAAGTGGAGTTGAATAACATGCAGTTTTTGGTCCTATGAGCAAGAGTTGTTTTCTGGTAAGAAGAGTCACTATTGTGCTCCCATTGCTGTACACAGTGCAAATAGCACTCGCGTCTGTTCCCAGCAAGTACAGTGTATTGGACTGAAGAGGAGCTACTGTTCTTGTCAGTTTCCTAAGCAGAGTTGAACTAGATATGGCCCGTGTGTGTAGGAAGCACAGTTCTTTTGTTCTGAGCAAGCTCACTGTTCTGGTCCTTAGGAAACACAGTAGAGTAGAAGAGTGCTTTTTTCTCAAAAGCAGAGTGTGTTTCTTGTAAGGCAAGCTTGCGTTTGTTTCCCAGTCCTAAATGGAGTTGAATCTCATGCAGTTTCTGGTCCTATGAGCAAGAGTTGTTTTGTGGTATGAAGAGTCACAATTGCGCTCCCATTGCCATACACAGTGAAAATAGCACTCGCATCTGTTCCCAGCTAGTACAGTGTATTGGACTGAAGAGGATCTACTGTTCTTGTCAGTTTCCTAAGGAGAATTGAACTAGATATGGCCATGTGTGTAGGAAGCACAGTTCTTTTGTTCTGAGCAAGCTCACTGTTCTGGCGCTAAAGGAAACACAGTATAGTAGAAGAGTGCTCCTTCCTCCAAAGCAGAGTGTGTTACTTGTAAGGCGAGCTAGCATTTGTTTCCCAGTCCTAAATGGAGTTGAATCACATGCAGTTTTTGGTCCTACGTGCAAGAGGTGCTTTCTGGTAAGGAAAGTCACTATTGCGCTCCCATTGCCATACACAGTGCAAATAGCACTGGCATCTGTTGCCAGCAAGTACAGTGTATTGGACTGAAGAGGAGCTACTTCTCTTGTCAGTTTCCTCAGCAGAGATGAACTAGATATGGCCCGAGTGTAGGAAGCACAGTTCGTTTGTTCTGAGCAAGTTCTCTGTTTGGACCCCATAGGAAACACAGTAGAGTAGAAGAGTACTCTTTTGTCAAAAACAGAGTGTGTTTCTTGTAAGGCGAGCTAGCGTTTGTTTCCCAGTCCTAAATGGAGTTGAAATACACATGCAGTTTCTGGTCCTACGAGCGAGAGTTGTTTTCTGGTAATCAGAGTCCATTTTGTGCTCCCTTTGCCATACACAGTGCAAATAGCCCTCGCGTCTGTTCCCAGCAAGTACAGTTATTGGACTGAAGAGAGGCTACTGTTCTTGTCAGTTTTGTAAGCAGAATTGAACTAGATATGGCCCGTGTGTGTAGGAAGCACAGTTCTTTTGTTCTGAGCAAGCTCACTTTTCTGGCCCTATAGGAAACACAGTAGAGTAGAGGAGTGCTCTTTTCTCAAAAGCAGAGTGTGTTTATTGTAAGTCTAGCTAGCGTTTGTTTCCCAGTCCTAAATGGAGGTGAATCAAATGCAGTTTTTGGTCCTACGAGCAAGAGTTGTTTTCTGGTAAGAAGAGTCACTATTGCGCTCCCATTGCCATACACAGTAAAAAGAGCACTCGCGTCTGTTCCCAGCAAGTACAGTGTATTGGACTGAAGAAGAGCTACTGTTCTCGTCAGTTTCCAAAGCAGAGTTGAACTAGATATGGCCCGTGTGTGTAGGAAGCACAGTTCTTTTGTTCTGAGAAAGCTCACTGTTCTGGCCCTATAGGAAACACTGTAGAGTAGAAGAGTGCTCTTTTCTAAAAAACTGAGTGTGTTTCATGTCGGGCGAGCTAGCGTTTGTTTCCCAGTCCAAAATGGAGCTGAATCACATGCAGTTTCTGGTCCTAGGAGCAAGAGTTGTTTTCTGGTAAGAAGAGTCACTATTGTGCTCCCATTGCGGTACACAGTGCAAATAGCACTCGCGTCTGTTCCCAGCAAGTACAGTGTATTGGACTGAAGAGGAGCTACTCTTCTTGTCAGTTTCCTAAGCAGAGTTGAACTAGATATGGCCCCTGTGTGTAGGAAGCACAGTTCTTTTGTTCTCAGCAAGCTCACTGTTCCGGCCCTACAGGAAACACAGTAGAGTAGAAGAGTGCTCTTTTCTCAAAAGCAGAGTGTGTTTCTTTTAAGGCGAGCTAACGTTTGTTTCCCAGTCCTAAATCGAGTTGAATCACATGCAGTTTCTGGTCCTACGAGCAACAGTTGTTTTTGCTAAGAAGAGTCACTATTGCGCTCCCTTTGTCATTCACAGTGCAAATAGCACTGGCGTCTGTTCCCAGCAAGCACAGTGTATTGGACTGAAGAGGATCTACTGTTCTTGTCAGTTTACTAAGCAGAGTTGAACTAGATATGGCCCGTGTGTGTAGGAAGCATGGTTCGTTTGTTCTGAGCAAGCTCACTGTTCGGACCCTATAGGAAACACAGTAGAGTAGAAGTGTGACCTTTTCTCAAAGCAGAGCGTGTTTCTTGTAAGGCGAGCTAGCATTTGTTTCCCAGTCCTAAGTGGAGTTGAATAACATGCAGTTTTTGGTCCTATGAGCAAGAGTTGTTTTCTGGTAAGAAGAGTCACTATTGTGCTCCCATTGCAGTACACAGGGCAAATAGCACTCGCGTCTGTTCCCAGCAAGTACAGTGTATTGGACTGAAGAGGAGCTACTGTTCTTGTCAGTTTCCTAAGCAGAGTTGAACTAGATATGGCCCGTGTGTGTAGGAAGCTCAGTTCTTTTGTTCTGAGCAAGCTCACTGTTCTGGTCCTATAGGAAACACAGTAGAGTAGAAGAGTGCTTTTTTCTCAAAAGCAGAGTGTGTTTCTTGTAAGGCGAGCTTGCGTTTGTTTCCCAGTCCTAAATGGAGTTGAATCTCATGCAGTTTCTGGTCCTTTGAGCAAGAGTTGTTTTGTGGTATGAAGAATCACAATTGCGCTCCCATTGCCATACACAGTACATATAGCACTCGCATCTGTTCCCAGCTAGTACAGTGTATTGGACTGAAGAGGATCTACTGTTCTTGTCAGTTTCCTAAGGAGAATTGAACTAGATATGGCCGTGTGTGTAGGAAGCACAGTTCTTTTGTTCTGAGCAAGCTCACTGTTCTGGCGCTAAAGGAAACACAGTAGAGTAGAAGAGTGCTCCTTCCTCAAAAGCAGAGTGTGTTACTTGTAAGGCGAGCTAGCATTTGTTTCCCAGTCCTAAATGGAGTTGAATCACATGCAGTTTTTGGTCCTACGTGCAAGAGGTGCTTTCTGGTAAGGAAAGTCACTATTGCGCTCCCATTGCCATACACAGTGCAAATAGCACTGGCATCTGTTGCCAGCAAGTACAGTGTATTGGACTGAAGAGAAGCTACTTCTCTTGTCAGTTTCCTGAGCAGAGATGAACTAGATATGGCCCGAGTGTAGGAAGCACAGTTCGTTTGTTCTGAGCAAGTTCTCTGTTTGGACCCCATAGGAAACACAGTAGAGTAGAAGAGTACTCTTTTGTCAAAAGCAGAGTGTGTTTCTTGTAAGGCGAGCTAGCATTTGTTTCCCAGTCCTAAATGGAGTTGAAATACACATATAGTTTCTGGTCCTATGAGCGAGAGTTGTTTTCTGGTAATCAGAGTCCATTTTGTGCTCCCTTTGCCATACACAGTGCAAATAGCACTCGCGTCTGTTCCCAGCAAGTACAGTGTATTGGACTGAAGAGAGGCTACTGTTCTTGTCAGTTTCGTAAGCAGAATTGAACTAGATATGGCCTGTATGTGTAGGAAGCACAGTTCTTTTGTTCTGAGCAAGCTCATTGTTCTGGCCCTATAGGAAACACAGTAGAGTAGAAGAGTGCTCTTTTCTCAAAAGCAGAGTGTGTTTCTTGTAAGTCTAGCTAGCGTTTGTTTCCCAGTCCTAAATGGAGGTGAATCAAATGCAGTTTTTGGTCCTACAGCAAGAGTTGTTTTCTGGTAAGAAGAGTCACTATTGTGCTCCCATTGCCATACACAGTAAAAAGAGCACTCGCGTCTGTTCCCAGCAAGTACAGTGTATTGGACTGAAGAGGAGCTACTGTTCTTGTCAGTTTCCTAAGCACAGTTGAACTAGATATGGCACGTATGTGTAGGAAGCACAGTTCTTTTATTCTGAGCAAGCTCAGTGTTCTGGCCCTATAGGAAAGACAGTAGAGTAGAAGAGTGCTCTTTACTCAAAAAGAAGACTGTGTTTCTTGTAAGGCGAGCTAGTGTTTCTTTCCCAGTCCTAAATGGAGTTGAATCACATGCAGTTTCTGGTCCTACGAGCAAGAGTTGTTTTCTGGTAAGAAGAGTCACTATTGCGCTCCCATTGCCATACACAGCGCAAATCGCACTGGCGTTTTTTCCCAGCATGTACAGTGTATTGGACTGAAGAGGATCTACTGTTCTTGTCAGTTTACTAAGCAGAATTGAATGAAATATCGCCGTGTGTAGGAACCACAGTTCTTTTGTTCTGAGGAAGCTCACTGTTTTGGCACTATAGGAAACACAGTAGAGTAGAAGAGTGCTGTTTTCTCAAAAGCAGAGTGTGTTTCTTGTAAGGCGAGCTAGCATTTGTTTCCAAGTCCTAAATGGAGTTGAATCACATGCAGTTTCTGGTCCTACACGCAAGAGTTGTTTTCTGGTAAGGAAAGTCACTATTGTGCTCCCATTGCCATACACAGTGCAAATAGCACTCGCATCTGTTCCCAGAAAGTACAGTGTATTGGACTGAAGAGGAGCTACTGTTCATGTCATTTTCCTAAGCAGAGTTGAATTAGATATGGTGTGAGTGTGAAGGAAGCACAGTTCTTTTGTTCTCAGCAAGCTCACTGTTCGGACCCCATAGAAAACACAGTAGAGTAGAAGAGTGCTCTTTACTCAAAAAGAAGACTGTGTTTCTTGTAAGGCGAGCTAGTGTTTGTTTCCCAGTCCTAAATGAAGTTGAATCACATGCAGTTTTTGGTCCTATGAGCAAGAGTTGTTTTTTGGTAAGGAAAGTCACTGTTGCGCTCCATTTCCATACACAGTGCAAATAGCACTCGCGTCTGTTCGAAGCAAGTACAGTGTATTGGACTGAAGAGGAGCTACTGTTCTCGTCAGTCCAAAGCAGAGTTGAACTAGATATGGCCCGTGTGTGTAGGAAGCACAGTTCTTTTGTTCTGAGAAAGCTCACTGTTCTGGCCCTGTAGGAAACACAGTAGAGCAGAAGAGTGCTCTTTTCTAAAAAACAGAGTGTGTTTCATGTCAGGCGAGCTAGCGTTTGTTTCCCAGTCCTAAATGGAGCTGAATCACATGAAGTTTCTGGTCCTAGGAGCAAGAGTTGTTTTCTGGTAAGAAGAGTCACTATTATGCTCCCATTGTTATACACAGGGCAAATAGCACTGGCGTCTGTTCCCAGCATGTACAGTGTATTGGACTGAAGAGGAGCTACTGTTCTTGTCAGTTTCCTAAGCAGAGTTGAACTAGATATGGCCCGTGTGTGTAGGAAGCACAGTTCTTTTGT
Organism: Peromyscus eremicus; assembly: GCF_949786415.1. NCBI lineage: Eukaryota > Metazoa > Chordata > Mammalia > Rodentia > Cricetidae > Peromyscus > Peromyscus eremicus. The sequence goes on along the minus strand of NW_026735256.1, from coordinate 64,164 downwards.
TTCAGCAAGCTCACTGTTCTTGCCCTATAGGAAACACAGTAGAGTAGAAGAGTGCTCTTTCCTCAAAAGCAGAGTGTGTTTCTTGAAAGGCGAGCTAGTGTATGTTTCCCAGTCCTAAATGGAGTTGAATCACATGCAGTTTCTGGTCCTAAGAGCAAGAGTTGTTTTCTGGTAAGAAGAGTCACTGTTGTGCTCCCATTGCTGTTCTCAGTGCAAAAAGTACTCGCGTCTGTTCCCAGCAACTACAGTGTATTGGACTGAAGAGGAGCTACTGTTCTTGTTAGTTTCCTAAGCAGAGTTGAACTAGATATGGCCCCTGTGTGTAGGAAGCACAGTTCTTTTGTTCTGAGCAAGCTCACTGTTCTGGCGCTATAGGAAACACAGTAGAGTAGAAGAGTGCTGTTTTCTCAAAAGCAGAGTGTGTTTCTTTTAAGGCGAGCTAGCGTTTGTTTCCAAGTCCTAAATGGAGTTGAATCACATGCAGTTTCTGGTCCTACACGCAAGAGTTGTTTTCTGGTAAGGAAAGTCACTATTGTGCTCCCATTGATATACACAGAGCAAATAGCACTCGCATCTGTTCCCAGCAAGTACAGTGTATTGGACTGAAGAGGAGCTACTGTTCATGTCATTTTCCTAAGCAGAGTTGAATTAGATATGGCGTGAGTGTGTAGGAAGCACAGTTCTTTTGTTCTCCTCAAGCTCACTGTTCGGACCCCATAGGAAACACAGTAGAGTAGAAGAGTGCTCTTTACTCAAAAAGAAGACTGTGTTTCTTGTAAGGCAAGCTAGTGTTTCTTTCCCAGTCCTAAATGGAGTTGAATCACATAAAGTTTTTGGTCCTACGAGCAAGAGTTGTTTTTTGGTAAGGAAAGTCACTATTGCGCTCCATTTCCATACACAGTGCAAATAGCACTCGCGTCTGTTCGAAGCAAGTACAGTGTATTGGACTGAAGAGGAGCTACTGTACTCGTCAGTTTCCAAAGCAGAGTTGAACTAGATATGGCCCGTGTGTGTAGGAAGCACAGTTCTTTTGTTCTGAGAAAGCTCACTGTTCTGGCCCTATAGGAAACCCTGTAGAGTAGAAGAGTGCTCTTTTCTAAAAAACTGAGTGTGTTTCATGTCAGGCAAGCTAGCGTTTGTTTCAAAGTCCAAAATTGAGCTGAATCACATGCAGTTTCTGGTCCTAGGAGCAAGAGTTGTTTTCTGGTAGAATAGTCACTATTGTGCTCCCATTGCCGTACACAGTGCAAATAGCACTCGCGTCTGTTCCCAGCAAGTACAGTGTATTGGACTGAAGAGGAGCTACTCTTCTTGTCAGTTTCCTAAGCAGAGTTGAACTAGATATGGCCCGTGTGTGTAGGAAGCACAGTTCTTTTGTTTCAGCAAGCTCACTGTTCTTGCCCTATAGGAAACACAGTAGAGTAGAAGAGTGCTCTTTCCTCAAAAGCAGAGTGTGTTTCTTGAAAGGCGAGCTAGTGTATGTTTCCCAGTCCTAAATGGAGTTGAATCACATGCAGTTTCTGGTCCTAAGAGCAAGAGTTGTTTTCTGGTAAGAAGAGTCACTGTTGTGCTCCCATTGCTGTTCTCAGTGCAAAAAGTACTCGCGTCTGTTCCCAGCAACTACAGTGTATTGGACTGAAGAGGAGCTACTGTTCTTGTTAGTTTCCTAAGCAGAGTTGAACTAGATATGGCCCCTGTGTGTAGGAAGCACAGTTCTTTTGTTCTGAGCAAGCTCACTGTTCTGGCGCTATAGGAAACACAGTAGAGTAGAAGAGTGCTGTTTTCTCAAAAGCAGAGTGTGTTTCTTTTAAGGCGAGCTAGAGTTTGTTTCCCAGTCCTAAATGGAGTTGAATCACATGCAGTTTCTGGTCCTACACGCAAGAGTTGTTTTCTGGTAAGGAAAGTCACTATTGTGCTCCCATTGATATACACAGAGCAAATAGCACTCGCATCTGTTCCCAGCAAGTACAGTGTATTGGACTGAAGAGGAGCTACTGTTCATGTCATTTTCCTAAGCAGAGTTGAATTAGATATGGCGTGAGTGTGTAGGAAGCACAGTTCTTTTGTTCTCCTCAAGCTCACTGTTCGCACCCCATAGGAAACACAGTAGAGTAGAAGAGTGCTCTTTACTCAAAAAGAAGACTGTGTTTCTTGTAAGGCAAGCTAGTGTTTCTTTCCCAGTCCTAAATGGAGTTGAATCACATAAAGTTTTTGGTCCTACGAGCAAGAGTTGTTTTTTGGTAAGGAAAGTCACTATTGCGCTCCATTTCCATACACAGTGCAAATAGCACTCGCGTCTGTTCGAAGCAAGTACAGTGTATTGGACTGAAGAGGAGCTACTGTACTCGTCAGTTTCCAAAGCAGAGTTGAACTAGATATGGCCCGTGTGTGTAGGAAGCACAGTTCTTTTGTTCTGAGAAAGCTCACTGTTCTGGCCCTATAGGAAACCCTGTAGAGTAGAAGAGTGCTCTTTTCTAAAAAACTGAGTGTGTTTCATGTCAGGCGAGCTAGCGTTTGTTTCAAAGTCCAAAATTGAGCTGAATCACATGCAGTTTCTGGTCCTAGGAGCAAGAATTGTTTTCTGGTAGAATAGTCACTATTGTGCTCCCATTGCCGTACACAGTGCAAATAGCACTCGCGTCTGTTCCCAGCAAGTACAGTGTATTGGACTGAAGAGGAGCTACTCTTCTTGTCAGTTTCCTAAGCAGAGTTGAACTAGATATGGCCCGTGTGTGTAGGAAGCACAGTTCTTTTGTTCTGAGCACGCTCACTGTTCCGGCCCTACAGGAAACACAGTAGAGTAGAAGAGTGCTCTTTTCTCAAAAGCAGAGTGTGTTTCTTGAAAGGCGAGCTAGCGTTTGTTTCCCAGTCCTAAATCGAGTTGAATCACATGCAGTTTCTGGTCCTACGAGCAACAGTTGTTTTTGCTAAGAAGAGTCACTATTGTGCTCCATTTGTCATTCACAGTGCAAATAGCACTGGCGTCTGTTCCCAGCAAGTACAGTGTATTGGACTGAAGAGGATCTACTATTCTTGTCAGTTTCCTAAGCGGAGTTGAACTAGATATGGCCCGTGTGTGTAGGAAGCATGGTTCTTTTGTTCTGAGCAAGCTCACTGTTCGGACCCTATAGGAAACACAGTAGAGTAGAAGTGTGACCTTTTCTCAAAGCAGAGCGTGTTTCTTGTAAGGCGAGCTAGCGTTTGTTTCCCAGTCCTAAGTGGAGTTGAATAACATGCAGTTTTTGGTCCTATGAGCAAGAGTTGTTTTCTGGTAAGAAGAGTCACTATTGTGCTCCCATTGCTGTACACAGTGCAAATAGCACTCGCGTCTGTTCCCAGCAAGTACAGTGTATTGGACTGAAGAGGAGCTACTGTTCTTGTCAGTTTCCTAAGCAGAGTTGAACTAGATATGGCCCGTGTGTGTAGGAAGCACTGTTCTTTTGTTCTGAGCAAGCTCACTGTTCTGGTCCTTAGGAAACACAGTAGAGTAGAAGAGTGCTTTTTTCTCAAAAGCAGAGTGTGTTTCTTGTAAGGCGAGCTTGCGTTTGTTTCCCAGTCCTAAATGGAGTTGAATCTCATGCAGTTTCTGGTCCTATGAGCAAGAGTTGTTTTGTGGTATGAAGAGTCACAATTGCGCTCCCATTGCCATACACAGTGCAAATAGCACTCGCATCTGTTCCCAGCAAATACAGTGTATTGGACTGAAGAGGATCTACTGTTCTTGTCAGTTTCCTAAGGAGAATTGAACTAGATATGGCCGTGTGTGTAGGAAGCACAGTTCTTTTGTTCTGAGCAAGCTCACTGTTCTGGTGCTAAAGGAAACACAGTAGAGTAGAAGAGTGCTCCTTCCTCAAAAGCAGAGTGTGTTTCTTGTAAGGCGAGCTAGTGTTTGTTTCCCAGTCCTAAATGGAGTTGAATCACATGCAGTTTTTGGTCCTACGTGCAAGAGGTGCTTTCTGGTAAGGAAAGTCACTATTGCGCTCCCATTGCCATACACAGTGCAAATAGCACTGGCATCTGTTGCCAGCAAGTACAGTGTATTGGACTGAAGAGGAGCTACTTCTCTTGTCAGTTTCCTCAGCAGAGATGAACTAGATATGGCCCGAGTGTAGGAAGCACAGTTCGTTTGTTCTGAGCAAGTTCTCTGTTTGGACCCCATAGGAAACACAGTAGAGTAGAAGAGTACTCTTTTGTCAAAAGCAGAGTGTGTTTCTTGTAAGGCGAGCTAGCGTTTGTTTCCCAGTCCTAAATGGAGTTGAAATACACATATAGTTTCTGGTCCTATGAGCGAGAGTTGTTTTCTGGTAATCAGAGTCCATTTTGTGCTCCCTTTGCCATACACAGTGCAAATAGCACTCGCGTCTGTTCCCAGCAAGTACAGTGTATTGGACTGAATAAATGCTACTGTTCTTGTCAGTTTCCTAAGCAGAGTTGAACTAGATATGATCCGTGTGTGTAGGAAGCACAGTTCTTTTGTTCTGAGCAAGGTCATTGTTCTGGCCCTATAGGAAACACAGTAGAGTAGAGGAGTGCTCTTTTCTCAAAAGCAGAGTGTGTTTCTTGTAAGTCTAGCTAGCGTTTGTTTCCCAGTCCTAAATGGAGGTGAATCAAATGCAGTTTTTGGTCCTACAGCAAGAGTTGTTTTCTGGTAAGAAGAGTCACTATTGCGCTCCCATTGCCATACACAGTAAAAATAGCACTCGCGTCTGTTCCCAGCAATACAGTGTATTGGACTGAAGAGGAGCTACTGTTCTTGTCAGTTTCCTAAGCAGAGTTGAACTAGATATGGCACGTATGTGTAGGAAGCACAGTTCTTTTGTTCTGAGCAAGCTCACTGTTCTGGCCCTATAGGAAACACAGTAGAGTAGAAGAGTGCTCTTTACTCAAAAAGAAGACTGTGTTTCTTGTAAGGCGAGCTAGTGTTTCTTTCCCAGTCCTAAATGGAGTTGAATCACATGCAGTTTCTGGTCCTATGAGCAAGAGTTGTTTTCTGGTAAGAAGAGTCACTATTGTGCTCTCATTGCAGTACACAGTGCAAATAGCACTCGCGTCTGTTCCCAGCAAGTACAGTGTATTGGACTGAAGAGGAGCTACTGTTCTTGTCAGTTTCCTAAGCAGAGTTGAACTAGATATGGCCCGTGTGTGTAGGAAGCACAGTTCTTTTGTTCTGAGCAAGCTCACTGTTCTGGCCCTATAGGAAACACAGTAGAGTAGAAGAGTGCTTTTTTCTCAAAAGCAGAGTGTGTTTCTTGTAAGGCGAGCTTGCGTTTGTTTCCCAGTCCTAAATGGAGTTGAATCTCATGCAGTTTCTGGTCCTATGAGCAAGAGTTGTTTTGTGGTATGAGGAGTCACAATTGCGCTCCCATTGCCATACACAGTGCAAATAGCACTCGCATCTGTTCCCAGCTAGTACAGTGTATTGGACTGAAGAGGATCTATTGTTCTTTTCAGTTTCCTAAGGAGAATTGAACTAGATATGGCCGTGTGTGTAGGAAGCACAGTTCTTTTGTTCTGAGCAAGCTCACTGTTCTGGCGCTAAAGGAAACACAGTAGAGTAGAAGAGTGCTCCATCCTCAAAAGCAGAGTGTGTTACTTGTAAGGCGAGCTAGCATTTGTTTCCCAGTCCTAAATGGAGTTGAATCACATGCAGTTTTTGGTCCTACGTGCAAGAGGTGCTTTCTGGTAAGGAAAGACACTATTGCGCTCCCATTGCCATACACAGTGCAAATAGCACTGGCATCTGTTGCCAGCAAGTACAGTGTATTGGACTGAAAAGAAGCTACTTCTCTTGTCAGTTTCCTCAGCAGAGATGAACTAGATATGGCCCGAGTGTAGGAAGCACAGTTCGTTTGTTCTGAGCAAGTTCTCTGTTTGGACCCAATAGGAAACACAGTAGAGTAGAAGAGTACTCTTTTGTCAAAAGCAGAGTGTGTTTCTTGTAAGGCGAGCTAGCGTTTGTTTCCCAGTCCTAAATGGAGTTGAAATACACATATAGTTTCTGGTCCTACGAGCGAGAGTTGTTTTCTGGTAATCAGAGTCCATTTTGTGCTCCCTTTGCCATACACAGTGCAAATAGCACTCATGTCTGTTCCCAGCAAGTACAGTGTATTGGACTGAAGAGAGGCTACTGTTCTTGTCAGTTTCATAAGCAGAATTGAACTAGATATGGCCCGTGTGTGTAGGAAGCACAGTTCTTTTGTTCTGAGCAAGCTCACTGTTCTGGCCCTATAGGAAACACAGTAGAGTAGAAGAGTGCTCTTTACTCAAAAAGAACACTGTGTTTCTTGAGAGGCGAGCTAGTGTTTCTTTCCCAGTCCTAAATGGAGTTGAATCACATGCAGTTTCTGGTCCTACGAGCAAGAGTTGTTTTCTGGTAAGAAGAGTCACTATTGCGCTCCCATTGCCACACAGCGCAAATCGCACTGGCGTTTTTTCCCAGCATGTACAGTGTATTGGACTGAAGAGGATCTACTGTTCTTGTCAGTTTACTAAGCAGAATTGAACGAAATATGGCCGTGTGTAGGAACCACAGTTCTTTTGTTCTGAGGAAGCTCACTGTTTTGGCGCTATAGGAAACACAGTAGAGTAGAAGAGTGCTGTTTTCTCAAAAGCAGAGTGTGTTTCTTGTAAGGCGAGCTAGCATTTGTTTCCAAGTCCTAAATGGAGTTGAATCACATGCAGTTTCTGGTCCTACACGCAAGAGTTGTTTTCTGGTAAGGAAAGTCACTATTGTGCTCCCATTGCTATACACAGTGCAAATAGCACTCGCATCTGTTCCCAGCAAGTACAGTGTATTGGACTGAAGAGGAGCTACTGTTCATGTCATTTTCCTAAGCAGAGTTGAATTAGATATGGCGTGAGTGTGAAGGAAGCACAGTTCTTTTGTTCTCAGCAAGCTCACTGTTCAGACCCCATAGAAAACACAGTAGAGTAGAAGAGTGCTCTTTACTCAAAAAGAAGACTGTGTTTCCTGAAAGGCGAGCTAGTGTATGTTTCCCAGTCCTAAATGGAGTTGAATCACATGCAGTTTCTGGTCCTAAGAGCAAGAGTTGTTTTCTGGTAAGAAGAGTCACTGTTGTGCTCCCACTGCTGTTCTCAGTGCAAATAGCACTGTCATCTGTTCCCAGCATGTACAGTGTATTGGACTGAAGAGGAGCTACTCTTCTTGTCAGTTTCCAAAGCAGAGTTGAACTAGATATGGCCCGTGTGTGTAGGAAGCACAGTTCTTTTGTTCTCAGCAAGCTCACTGTTCTGGCCCTATAGGAAACACAGTAGAGTAGAAGAGTGCTCTTTTCTCAAAAGCAGAGTGTGTTCCTTGTAAGGCAAGCTAGGGTTTGTTTCCCAGTCCTAAATGGAGTTGAATCAAATGCAGTTTTTGGTCTTACGAGCAAGAGTTGTTTTCTGGTAAGAAGAGTCACTAATGTGCTCCCATTGCCATACACAGTGCAAATAGCACTCGCGTCTGTTCCCAGCAATTACAGTGTATTGGACTGAAGAGGAGCTACTGTTCTTGTCAGTTTCCTATGCAGAATTGAACTAGATATGGCCCGTGTCTAGGAAGCACAGTTCTTTTGTTCTGAGCAAGCTCAATATTCTGGCCCTACAGGAAACACAGTAGAGTAGAAGAGTGCTCTTTTCTCAAAAGCAGAGTTTGTTTCTTGTAAGGCGAGCTAGTGTTTGTTTCCCAGTCGTAAATCGAGTTGAATCACATGCAGTTTCTGGTCCTACGAGGTAGAGTTGTTTTTGGTAAGAAGAGTCACTATTGTGCTCCCTTTGTCATTCACAGTGCAAATAGCACTGGCGTCTGTTCCCAGGAAGTACAGTGTATTGGACTGAAGAGGATCTACTGTTCTTGTCAGTTTCCTAAGCAGAGTTGAACTAGATATGGCCCGTGTGTGTAGGAAGCACGGTTCTTTTGTTCTGAGCAAGCTCACTGTTCGGACCCTATAGGAAACACAGTAGAGTAGAAGTGTGACCTTTTCTCAAAGCAGAGCGTGTTTCTTGTAAGGCGAGCTAGCGTTTGTTTCCCAGTCCTAAGTGTAGTTGAATAACATGCAGTTTCTGGTCCTATGAGCAAGAGTTGTTTTCTGGTAAGAAGAGTCACTATTCTGCTCCCATTGCTGTACACAGTGCACATAGCACTCGCGTCTGTTCCCAGCAAGTACAGTGTATTGGACTGAAGAGGATCTACTGTTCTTGTCAGTTTCCTAAGGAGAATTGAACTAGATATGGCCGTGTGTGTAGGAAGCACAGTTCTTTTGTTCTGAGCAAGCTCACTGTTGTGGCCCTATAGGAAACACAGTAGAGTAGAAGAGTGCTCTTTTCTCAAAAGCAGAGTGTGTTTCTTGTAAGGCAAGCTAGGGTTTGTTTCCCAGTCCTAAATGGAGTTGAATCAAATGCAGCTTTTGGTCTTACGAGCAAGAGTTGTTTTCTGGTAAGAAGAGTCACTAATGCGCTCCCATTGCCATACACAGTGCAAATAGCACTCGCGTCTGTTCCCAGCAATTACAGTGTATTGGACTGAAGAGGAGCTACTGTTCTTGTCAGTTTCCTATGCAGAATTGAACTAGATATGGCCCGTGCCTAGGAAGCACAGTTCTTTTGTTTTGAGCAAGCTCACTCTTCTGGCCCTACAGGAAACACAGTAGAGTAGAAGAGGGCTCTTTTCTCAAAAGCAGAGTGTGTTTCTTGTAAGGCAAGCTAGGGTTTGTTTCCCAGTCCTAAATGGAGTTGAATCAAATGCAGTTTTTGGTCTTACGAGCAAGAGTTGTTTTCTGGTAAGAAGAGTCACTAATGCGCTCCCATTGCCATACACAGTGCAAATAGCACTCGCGTCTGTTCCCAGCAATTACAGTGTATTGGACTGAAGAGGAGCTACTGTTCTTGTCAGTTTCCTATGCAGAATTGAACTAGATATGGCCCGTGTCTAGGAAGCACAGTTCTTTTGTTTTGAGCAAGCTCACTGTTCTGACCCTACAGGAAACACAGTAGAGTAGAAGAGTGCTCTTTTCACAAAAGCAGAGTGTGTTTCTTGTAAGGCGAGCTAGCGTTTGATTCCCAGACCTAAATCGAGTTGAATCACATGCAGTTTCTGGTCCTACGAGCAAGAGTTGTTTTTGGTAAGAAGAGTCACTATTGCGCTCCCTTTATCATTCACAATGCAAATAGCACTGGCGTCTGTTCCCAGCAAGTACAGTGTATAGGAATGAAGAGGATCTACTGTTCTTGTCAGTTTCCTAGGCAGAGTTGAACTAGATATGGCCCGTGTGTGTAGGAAGCTTGGTTCTTTTGTTCTGAGCAAGCTCACTGTTCGGACCCTATAGGAAACACAGTAGAGTAGAAGTGTGACCTTTTCTCAAAGCAGAGCGTGTTTCTTGTAAGGCGAGCTAGCGTTTGTTTCCCAGTCCTAAGTGGAGTTGAATAACATGCAGTTTCTGGTCCTATGAGCAAGAGTTGTTTTTGGTAAGAAGAGTCACTATTGCGCTCCCTTTATCATTCACAGTGCAAATAGCACTGGCGTCTGTTCCCAGCAAGTACAGTGTATAGGACTGAAGAGGATCTACTGTTCTTGTCAGTTTCCTAGGCAGAGTTGAACTAGATATGGCCCGTGTGTGTAGGAAGCTTGGTTCTTTTGTTCTGAGCAAGCTCACTGTTCGGACCCTATAGGAAACACAGTAGAGTATAAGTGTGACCTTTTCTCAAAGCAGAGCGTGTTTCTTGTAAGGCGAGCTAGCGTTTGTTTCCCAGTCCTAAGTGCAGTTGAATAACATGCAGTTTCTGGTCCTATGAGCAAGAGTTGTTTTCTGGTAAGAAGAGTCACTTTTGTGCTCCCATTGCTGTACACAGTGCAAATAGCACTCGCGTCTGTTCCCAGCAAGTACAGTGTATTGGACTGAAGAGGATCTACTGTTCTCGTCAGTTTCCTAAGCAGAGTTGAACTAGATATGGCCGTGTGTGTAGGAAGCACAGTTCTTTTGTTCTGAGCAAGCTCACTGTTCTGGTCCTATAGGAAACACAGTAGAGTAGAAGAGTGCTCTTTTCTCAAAAGCAGAGTGTGTTTCTTGTAAGTCTAGCTAGCGTTTGTTTCCCAGTCCTAAATGGAGTTGAAATACAAATATAGTTTCTGGTTCTACGAGCAAGAGTTGTTTTCTGGTGAGAAGAGTCCATTTTGCGCTCCCTTTGCCATACACAGTCAAATAGCACTCGCGTCTGTTCCCAGCAATTACAGTGTATTGGACTGAAGAGAGGCTACTGTTCTTGTCAGTTTCATAAGCAGAATTGAACTAGATATGGCCGTGTGTGTAGGAAGCACAGTTCTTTTGTTCTGAGCAAGCTCACTGTTCTGGCCCTATAGGAAACACAGTAGAGTAGAGGAGAGCTCTTTTCTCAAAAGCAGAGTGTGTTTCTTGTAAGTCTAGCTAGCGTTTGTTTCCCAGTCCTAAATGGAGGTGAATCAAATGCATTTTTTGGTCCTACGAGCAAGAGTTGTTTTCTGGTAAGAAGAGTCACTATTGCGTTCCCATTGCCATACACAGTATAAATAGCACTCGCATCTGTTCCCAGCAAGTACAGTGTATTTGACTGAAGAGGAGCTACTGTTCTTGTCAGTTTCCTAAGCAGAGTTGAACTAGATATGGCACGTGTGTGTAGGAAGCACAGTTCTTTTGTTCTGAGCAAGCTCACTGTTCTGGCCCTATAGAAAACACAGTAGAGTAGAAGAGTGCTCTTTTCTCAAAAGCAGAAAGTGTTTCTAGTAAGGCGAGCTAGCGTTTGTTTCCCAGTCCTAAATGGAGGTGAATCAAATGCAGTTTTTGGTCCTACGAGCAAGAGTTGTTTTCTGGTAAGAAGAGTCACTATTGCGCTCCCATTGCCATACACAGTGCAAATCGCACTGGCGTTTTTCCCCAGCATGTACAGTGTATTGGACTGAGGAGGATCTACTGTCTTTGTCAGTTTACTAAGCAGAATTGAACGAAATATGGCCGTGTGTAGGAAGCACAGTTCTTTTGTTCTGAGCAAGCTCACTGTTCTGGTGCTATAGGAAACACAGTAGAGTAGAAGAGTGCTGTTTTCTCAAAAGCAGAGTGTGTTTCTTGTAAGGCGAGCTAGCATTTGTTTCCAAGTCCTAAATGGAGTTGAATCACATGCAGTTTCAGGGACTACACGCAAGAGTTGTTTTCTGCTAAGGAAAGTCACTATTGTGCTCCCATTGCCATACACAGTGCAAATAGCACTCGCATCTGTTCCCAGCAAGTACAGTGTATTGGACTGAAGAGGAGCTACTGTTCATGTCATTTTCCTAAGCAGAGTTGAATTAGATATGGCGTGAGTGTGTAGGAAGCACAGTTCTTTTGTTCTCAGCAAGCTCACTGTTCGGACCCCATAGAAAACACAGTAGAGTAGAAGAGTGCTCTTTACTCAAAAAGAAGACTGTGTTTCTTCTAAGGCGAGCTAGTGTTTGTTTCCCAGTCCTAAATGGAGTTGAATCACATGCAGTTTTTGGTCCTACGAGCAAGAGTTGTTTTTTGGTAAGGAAAGTCACTATTGTGCTCCATTTCCATACACAGTGCAAATAGCACTCACGTCTGTTCGAAACAAGTACAGTGTATTGGACTGAAGAGGAGCTACTGTTCTCGTCAGTTTCCAAAGTAGAGTTGAACTAGATATGGCCCATGTGTGTAGGAAGCACAGTTCTTTTGTTCTGAGAAAGCTCACTGTTCTGGCCCTATAGGAAACATAGTAGAGTAGAACAGTGCTCTTTTCTAAAAAACAGAGTGTGTTTCATGTCAGGCAAGCTAGCGTTTGTTTTCCAGTCCTAAATGGAGCTGAATCACATGCAGTTTCTGGTCCTAGGAGCAAGAGTTGTTTTCTGGTAAGAAGAGTCACTATTATGCTCCCATTGTCATACACAGGGCAAATAGCACTGGCGTCTGTTCCCAGCATGTACAGTGTATTGGACTGAAGAGGAGCTACTGTTCTTGTCAGTTTCCTAAGCAGAGTTGAACTAGATATGGCCCGTGTGTGTAGGAAGCACAGTTCTTTTGTTCTCAGCTAGCTTACTGTTCTTGCCCTATAGGAAACACAGTAGAGTAGAAGAGTGCTCTTTCCTCAAAAGCAGAGTGTGTTTCTAGAAAGGCGAGCTAGCGTTTGTTTCCTAGTCCTAAATGGAGTTTAATCACATGCAGTGTCTGGTCCTAAGAGCAAGAGTTGTTTTCTGGTAAGAAGAGTCACTGTTGTGCTCCCATTGCTGTTCACAGTGCAAATAGCACTCGCGTCTGTTCCCAGCAAGTACAGTGCATTGGACTGAAGAGGAGCTACTCTTCTTGTCAGTTTCCTAAGCAGAGTTGAACTAGATATGGCCCGTGTGTGTAGGAAGCACAGTTCTTTTGTTCTGAGCAAGCTCACTGTTCTGGCCCTATAGGAAACACAGTAGAGTAGAAGAGTGCTCTTTTCTCAAAAGCAGAGTGTGTTTCTTGTAAGGCAAGCTAGGGTTTGTTTCCCAGTCCTAAATCGAGTTGAATCACATGCAGTTTCTGGTCCTACGAGCAAGAGTTGTTTTTGGTAAGAAGAGTCACTATTGCGCTCCCTTTGTCATTCACAGTGCAAATAGCACTCGTGTCTGTTCCCAGCAAGTACAGTGTATTGGACTGAAGAGGATCTACTGTTCTTGTCAGTTTCCTAAGCAGAGTTGAACTAGATATGGCCCGTGTGTGTAGTAAGCACGGTTCTTTTGTTCTGAGCAAGCTCACTGTTCGGACCCTATAGGAAACACAGTAGAGTAGAAGTGTGACCTTTTCTCAAAGCAGAGCGTGTTTCTTGTAAGGCGAGCTAGCATTTGTTTCCCAGTCCTAAGTGGAGTTGAATAACATGCAGTTTCTGGTCCTATGAGCAAGAGTTGTTTTCTGGTAAGAAGAGTCACTATTGTGCTCCCATTGCTGTACACATTGCAAATAGCACTCGCGTCTGTTCCCAGCAAGTACAGTGTATTGGACTGAAGAGGAGCTACTGTTCTTGTCAGTTTCCTAAGCAGAGTTGAACTAGATATGGCCCGTGTGTGTAGGAAGCACAGTTCTTTTGTTCTGAGCAAGCTCACTGTTCTGGTCCTATAGGAAACACAGTAGAGTAGAAGTGTGCCCTTTTCTCAAAAGCAGAGTGTGTTTCTTGTGAGGCGAGCTTGCGTTTGTTTCCCAGTCATAAATGGACTTGAATCACATGCAGTTTCTGGTCCTATGAGCAAGAGTTGTTTTGTGGTATGAAGAGTCACAATTGCGCTCCCATTGTCATACACATGGCAAATAGCATTCGCGTCTGTTCCCAGCAAGTACAGTGTATTGGACTGAAGAGGATCTACTGTTCTTGTCAGTTTCCTAAGGAGAATTGAACTAGATATGGCCGTGTGTGTAGGAAGCACAGTTCTTTTGTTCTGAGCAAGCTCACTGTTCTGGCGCTAAAGGAAACACAGTAGAGTAGAAGAGTGCTCCTTCTTCAAAAGCAGAGTGTGTTACTTGTAAGGTGAGCTAGCATTTGTTTCCCAGTCCTAAATGGAGTTGAATCACATGCACTTTTTGGTCCTACGAGCAAGAGTTGCTTTCTGGTAAGGAAAGTCACTATTGCGCTCCCATTGCCATACACAGTGCAAATAGCACTGGCATCTGTTGCCAGCAAGTACAGTGTATTGGACTGAAGAGGAGATACTTCTCTTGTCAGTTTCCTCAGCAGAGTTGAACTACATATGGCCCGGGTGTAGGAAGCACAGTTCTTTTGTTCTGAGCAAGTTCTCTGTTTGGACCCCATAGGAAACACAGTAGAGTAGAAGAGTGCTCTTTTGTCAAAAGCAGAGTGTGTTTCTTGTAAAGCAAGCTAGCGTTTGTTTCCCAGTCCTAAATGGAGTTGAAATACACATGCAGTTTCTGGTCCTACGAGCGAGAGTTGTATTCTGGTGGAAGAGTCCTTTTTGCGCTCCCTTTGCCATACACAGTGCAAATAGCACTCGCGTCTGTTCCCAGCAAGTACAGTTATTGGACTGAAGAGTGGCTACTGTTCTTGTCAGTTTCGTAAGCAGAATTGAACTAGATATGGCCCGTGTGTGTAGGAAGCACAGTTCTTTTGTTCTGAGCAAGCTCACTGTTCTGGCCCTATAGGAAACACAGTAGAGTTGAGGAGTGCTCTTTTCTCAAAAGCAGAGTGTGTTACTTGTAAGGCTAGCTAGCGTTTGTTTCCCAGTCCTAAATGGAGGTGAATCAAATGCAGTTTTTGGTCCTACGAGCAAGAGTTGTTTTCTGGTAAGAAGAGTCACTATTGCGCTCCCATTGCCATACACAGTAAAAATAGCACTTGCGTCTGTTCCCATCAAGTACAGTGTATTGGACTGAAGAGGAGATACTGTTCTTGTCAGTTTCCTAAGGAGAGTTGAACTAGATATGGCCCGTGTGTGTAGGAAGAACAGTTCTTTTGTTCTGAGCAAGCTCACTGTTTGGACCCCTAGGAAACACAGTAGAGTAGATGTGTGCCCTATTCTCAAAAGCAGAGCGTGTTTCTTGTAAGGCGAGCTAGCGTTTGTTTCCCAGTCCTAATTGGAGTTGAATCAAATGCAGTTTTTGGTCCTACGAGCAAGAGTTGTTTTCTGGTAAGAAGAGTCACTATTGTGCTCCCATTGCTGTACACATTGCAAATAGCACTCGCGTCTGTTCCCAGCAAGTACAGTGTATTGGACTGAAGAGGAGCTACTGTTCTTGTCAGTTTCCTCAGCAGAGTTGAACTACATATGGCCCGGGTGTAGGAAGCACAGTTCTTTTGTTCTGAGCAAGTTCTCTGTTTGGACCCCATAGGAAACACAGTAGAGTAGAAGAGTGCTCTTTTGTCAAAAGCAGAGTGTGTTTCTTGTAAAGCAAGCTAGCGTTTGTTTCCCAGTCCTAAATGGAGTTGAAATACACATGCAGTTTCTGGTCCTACGAGCGAGAGTTGTATTCTGGTGGAAGAGTCCATTTTGCGCTCCCTTTGCCATACACAGTGCAAATAGCACTCGCGTCTGTTCCCAGCAAGTACAGTTATTGGACTGAAGAGAGGCTACTGTTCTTGTCAGTTTCGTAAGCAGAATTGAACTAGATATGGCCCGTGTGTGTAGGAAGCACAGTTCTTTTGTTCTGAGCAAGCTCACTGTTCTGGCCCTATAGGAAACACAGTAGAGTTGAGGAGTGCTCTTTTCTCAAAAGCAGAGTGTGTTACTTGTAAGGCTAGCTAGCGTTTGTTTCCCAGTCCTAAATGGAGGTGAATCAAATGCAGTTTTTGGTCCTACGAGCAAGAGTTGTTTTCTGGTAAGAAGAGTCACTATTGCGCTCCCATTGCCATACACAGTAAAAATAGCACTTGCGTCTGTTCCCATCAAGTACAGTGTATTGGACTGAAGAGGAGATACTGTTCTTGTCAGTTTCCTAAGGAGAGTTGAACTAGATATGGCCCGTGAGTGTAGGAAGAACAGTTCTTTTGTTCTGAGCAAGCTCACTGTTTGGACCCCTAGGAAACACAGTAGAGTAGATGTGTGCCCTATTCTCAAAAGCAGAGCGTGTTTCTTGTAAGGCGAGCTAGCGTTTGTTTCCCAGTCCTAATTGGAGTTGAATCAAATGCAGTTTTTGGTCCTACGAGCAAGAGTTGTTTTCTGGTAAGAAGAGTCACTTTGCGCTCCCATTGCCATACACAGTGCAAATAGCACTCGCGTCTGTTCCCAGTAAGTACAGTGTATTGGACTGAAGAGGAGCTACTGTTCTCATCAGTTTCCTAAGCAGAGTTGAAATAGATATGGCCCGTGTGTGTAGGAAGCACAGTTCTTTTGTTCTGAGCAAGCTCACTGTTCTCGCCCTATAGGAAACACTGTAGGGTAGAAGAGTGCTCTATTCTCAAAAGCAGAGTGTGTTTCTTGTAAGGCAAGCTAGCGTTTGTTTCCCAGTCCTAAATTGAGTTGAATCACATGCAGTTTCTGGTCCTACAAGCAAGAGTTTTTTCTGGTAAAAAGAGTCACTATTGCGCTCCCATTGTCATACACAGGGCAAATAGCACTGGTTTCTCTTCCCAGCATGTACAGTGTATTGGACGGAAAAAAATCTTTTGTTCTTGTCAGTTTCCTATGCAGAATTGAACTACATATGGCCGTGTATGTAGGAAGCCAGTTCTTTTGTTCTGAGCAAGCTCTCTTTTCTGGTCCTATAGGAAACACAGTAGAGTAGAAGAGTGCTCTTTTCTCAAAAGCAGAGTTTGTTTCTTGTAAGGCGAGCTAGCGTTTGTTTCCTAATCCTAAATGAAGTTGAATCACATGCAGTTTTTGGTCCTACCAGCAAGAGTTGTTTTCTGGTAAGGAAAGTCACTATTGCGCTCCCATTGCCATACACAGTGCAAACAGCACTGGCGGCTGTTCCCTGCATAGACAGAGTATTGTACTTAAGAGGAGCTACTGTTCTTGTCAATTTCCTAACAGAGTTGAACTAGATATGGCCCCTGTGTGTAGGAAGCACAGTTCTTTTGTTCTGAGCAAGTTCACTGTTCTGACCCTATAGGAAACACAGTAGAGTAGAAGAGTGCTCTTTTCTCAAAAGCAGAGTGTGTTTCTTGTAAGGCGAGCTAGCGTTACTTTCCCAGTCCTAAATGGAGTTGTGTCACATGCAGTTTCTGGTCCTACGAGCAAGAGTTGTTTTCTGGTAAGAAGAATCACTATTGCGCTCCTATTGTCATACACAGGACAAATAGCACTGGTGTCTGTTCCCAGCATGTGCAGTGTATTTGACTGAAGAGGGTATACTGTTCTCATCAGTTTCCTAAGCAGAATTGAACTAGATATGGCCCGTGTGTGTAGGAAGCACAGTCCTTTTGTTCTGAGCAAGCACACTGTTCTGGCAATAGAGGAAACACTGTAGAGTAGAAGAGTGCTCTTTTCTCAAAAGCAGAGTGTGTTTCTTGTGAGCAGAGCTAGCGTTTGTTTCCCAGTCCTACATGGAGTTGAGTCACATGCAGTTTTTGGTCCTAAGAGCAAGAGTTGTTTTCTGGTAAGAAGAGTCACTATTGTGCTCCCATTGTCATACACAGTACAAATAGCCCTCGTGTCTGTTCCCAGCAAGTACAGTGTATTGGACTGAAGAGGAGCTACTGTTTTTGTCAGTTTCCTAAGCAAAGTTGAATTAGTTATGGCCCATGTGTGTAGGAAGCACAGTTCTTTTGTTCTGAGCAAGCTCACTGTTCGGACCCCTTAGGAAACACAGTAGAGTAGAAGAGTGCTCTTTTCTCAAAAGCAGAGTGTGTTTCTTGTAAGGCGAGCTAGCGTTTGTTTCCCATTCCTAAATGGATTTGAATCACATGCAGTTTCTGGTCCTAAGAGCAAGAGTTGTTTTCTGGTAAGAAGAGTCACTATTGTGTTCCCATTGTCATTCACAGGGCAAATAACACTGGCGTCTGTTCCCAGCATGTACAGTGTATTGGACTGAATAGGATCTACTGTTCTTTTCAGTTTCCTAAGCATAATTGAACTAAATATGGCCGTATTTGTATGAAGCACAGTTCTTTTGTTCTGACCAAGCTCACTGTTCTGGCCCTATAGGAAACACAGTAGAGTAGAAGAGTGCTCTTTTCTCAAAAGCAGAGTGTGTTTCTTGTAAGGCGAGCTAGCGTTTGTTTCCCAGTCCTAAATGGAGTTGAATCACATGCAGGTTTTGGTCCTATGAGCAAGAGTTTTTTTCTGGTAAGGAAAGTCACTCTTGTGCTCCCATTGCCATACACAGTTCAAATAGCACTCGCGTCTGTTCCCAGCAAGTACAGTGTATTGGACTGAAGCAGAGCTACTGTTCTTGTCAGTTTCCTAAGCAGAGTTGAACTAGATATGGCCCCTGTGTGTAGGAAGCACAGTTCTTTTGTTCTGAGCAAGCTCACTGTTCGGACCACATAGGAAATACAGTAGAGTAGAATAGTGCTCTTTTCTCAAGAGCAGAGTGTGTTTCTTGTAAGGCGAGCTAGTGTTTGTTTCCCAGTCAGAAATGGAGTTGAATCACATGCAGTTTCTGGTCCTACGAGCAAGAGGTGTTTTCTGATAAGAAGAGTCACTATTGCGCTCCCATTGTCATACAGAGGACAAATAGCACTGGCGTCTGTTCCCTGCATGTACAGTGTATTGGACTGAAGTGGAGCTACTGTTCATGTCAGTTTCCTAAGCAGAGTTGAACTAGATATGGCCCGTGTGTGGAGGAAGCACAGTTCTGTTGTTCTGAGCAAGCTCACTGTTTGGACCCCCTAGGATACACAGAAGAGTAGAAGAGTACTCTTTTCTCAAAAGCAGAGTGTGTTTCTTGTAAGGCGAGCTAGTGTTTGTTTCCCAGTCCTAAATGGAGTTGAATCACATGCAGTTTCTTGTCCTACGAGCAAGAGTTGTTTTCTGGTAAGAAGAGTCACTATTGTGCTCCCATTGTCATACACAGGGCAAATAGCACTGGTGTCTGTTCCCAGCATGTACAGTGTATTGGACTGAAGAGGATATACTGTTCTTGTCAGTTTCCTAAGCAGAATTGAACTAGATATGGCCGTATTTGTAGGAATCACAGTTCTTTTGTTCTGAGCAAACTCACTGTTCTGGCCCTATAGGAAAAACAGTAGAGAAGAAGAGTGCTCTTTTCTCAAAAGCAGAGTGTGTTTCTTGTAAGGCGAGCTAGCGTTTGTTTCCCAGTCCTAAATGGAGTTGAATCACATGCAGTTTTTGGTCCTATGAGCAAGAGTTGTTTTCTGGTAAGGAAAGTCACTCTTGCGCTCCCATTGCCATACACAGTTCAAATAGCACTCGCATCTGTTCCCAGCAAGTACAGTGTATTGGACTGAAGCAGAGCTACTGTTCTTGTCAGTTTCCTAAGCAGAGTTGAACTAGATATTGCCCCTGTGTGTAGGAAGCACAGTTCTTTTGTTCTGAGCAAGCTCACTGTTCGGACCACATAGGAAATACAGTAGAGTAGAATAGTGCTCTTTTCTCAAAAGCAGAGTGTGTTTCTTGTAAGGCGAGCTAGTGTTTGTTTCCCAGTCAGAAATGGAGTTGAATCCCATGCAGTTTCTGGTCCTACGAGCAAGAGTTGTTTTCTGATAAGAAGAGTCACTATTGCGCTCCCATTGTCATACAGTGGACAAATAGCACTGGCGTCTTTTCCCTGCATGTACAGTGTATTGGACTGAAGTGGAGCTACTGTTCTTGTCAGTTTCCTAAGCAGAGTTGAACTAGATATGGCCCGTGTGTGGAGGAAGCACAGTTCTGTTGTTCTGAGCAAGCTCACTGTTTGGACCCCCTAGGATACACAGAAGAGTAGAAGAGTGCTCTTTTCTCAAAAGCAGAGTGTGTTTCTTGTAAGGCGAGCTAGCGTTTGTTTCCCAGTCCTAAATGGAGTTGAATCACATGCAGTTTCTTGTCCTACGAGCAAGAGTTGTTTTCTGGTAAGAAGAGTCACTATTGTGCTCCCATTGTCATACACAGGGCAAATAGCACTGGCGTCTGTTCCCAGCATGTACAGTGTATTGGACTGAAGAGGATCTACTGTTCTTGTCAGTTTCCTAAGCATAATTGAACTAGATATGGCCGTATTTGTATGAAGCACAGTTCTTTTGTTCTGAGCAAGCTCACTGTTCTGGCCCTATGGGAAACACAGTAGAGTAGAAGAGTGCTCTTTTCTCAAAAGCAGAGTGTGTTTCTTGTAAGGCGAGCTAGCGTTTGTTTCCCAGTTTTAAGTGGAGTTGAATCACATGCAGTTTTTGGTCCTATGAGCAAGAGTTGTTTTCTGGTAAGGAAAGTTACTCTTGCGCTCCCATTTCCATACACAGTGCAAATAGCACTCACGTCTGTTCCCAGCAAGTACAGTGTATTGGACTGAAGCAGAGATACTGTTCTTGTCAGTTTCCTAAGCAGAGTTGAACTAGATATGGCCCCTGTGTGTAGGAAGCACAGTTCTTTTGTTCCGAGCAAGCTCACTGTTCGGACCACATAGGAAATACAGTAGAGTAGAAGAGTGCTGTTTTCTCAAAAGCAGAGTGTGTTTCTTGTAAGGCGAGCTAGTGTTTGTTTCCCAGTCAGAAATGGATTTGAATCCCATGCAGTTTCTGGTCCTACGAGCAAGAGGTGTTTTCTAATAAGAAGAGTCACTATTGCGCTCCCATTGTCATACAGAGGACAAATAGCACTGGCGTCTGTTCCCTGCATGTACAGTGTATTGGACTGAAGTGGAGCTACTGTTCATGTCAGTTTCCTAAGCAGAGTTGACCTAGATATGGCCCGTGTGTGTAGGAAGCACAGTTCTTTTGTTCTGAGCAAGCTCACTGTTCGGACCCCCTAGGATACACAGTAGAGTAGAAGAGTGCTCTTTTGTCAAAAGCAGAGTGTGTTTCTTGAAAGGCGAGCTTGCGTTTGTTTCCCAGTCATAAATGGACTTGAATCACATGCAGTTTCTGGTCCTATGAGCAAGAGTTGTTTTGTGGTATGAAGAGTCACAATTGCGCTCCCATTGTCATACACATGGCAAATAGCATTCGCGTCTGTTCCCAGCAAGTACAGTGTATTGGACTGAAGAGGATCTACTGTTCTTGTCAGTTTCCTAAGGAGAATTGAACTAGATATGGCCGTGTGTGTAGGAAGCACAGTTCTTTTGTTCTGAGCAAGCTCACTGTTCTGGCGCTAAAGGAAACACAGTAGAGTAGAAGAGTGCTCCTTCTTCAAAAGCAGAGTGTGTTACTTGTAAGGTGAGCTAGCATTTGTTTCCCAGTCCTAAATGGAGTTGAATCACATGCACTTTTTGGTCCTACGAGCAAGAGTTGCTTTCTGGTAAGGAAAGTCACTATTGCGCTCCCATTGCCATACACAGTGCAAATAGCACTGGCATCTGTTGCCAGCAAGTACAGTGTATTGGACTGAAGAGGAGATACTTCTCTTGTCAGTTTCCTCAGCAGAGTTGAACTACATATGGCCCGGGTGTAGGAAGCACAGTTCTTTTGTTCTGAGCAAGTTCTCTGTTTGGACCCCATAGGAAACACAGTAGAGTAGAAGAGTGCTCTTTTGTCAAAAGCAGAGTGTGTTTCTTGTAAAGCAAGCTAGCGTTTGTTTCCCAGTCCTAAATGGAGTTGAAATACACATGCAGTTTCTGGTCCTACGAGCGAGAGTTGTATTCTGGTGGAAGAGTCCTTTTTGCGCTCCCTTTGCCATACACAGTGCAAATAGCACTCGCGTCTGTTCCCAGCAAGTACAGTTATTGGACTGAAGAGTGGCTACTGTTCTTGTCAGTTTCGTAAGCAGAATTGAACTAGATATGGCCCGTGTGTGTAGGAAGCACAGTTCTTTTGTTCTGAGCAAGCTCACTGTTCTGGCCCTATAGGAAACACAGTAGAGTTGAGGAGTGCTCTTTTCTCAAAAGCAGAGTGTGTTACTTGTAAGGCTAGCTAGCGTTTGTTTCCCAGTCCTAAATGGAGGTGAATCAAATGCAGTTTTTGGTCCTACGAGCAAGAGTTGTTTTCTGGTAAGAAGAGTCACTATTGCGCTCCCATTGCCATACACAGTAAAAATAGCACTTGCGTCTGTTCCCATCAAGTACAGTGTATTGGACTGAAGAGGAGATACTGTTCTTGTCAGTTTCCTAAGGAGAGTTGAACTAGATATGGCCCGTGTGTGTAGGAAGAACAGTTCTTTTGTTCTGAGCAAGCTCACTGTTTGGACCCCTAGGAAACACAGTAGAGTAGATGTGTGCCCTATTCTCAAAAGCAGAGCGTGTTTCTTGTAAGGCGAGCTAGCGTTTGTTTCCCAGTCCTAATTGGAGTTGAATCAAATGCAGTTTTTGGTCCTACGAGCAAGAGTTGTTTTCTGGTAAGAAGAGTCACTATTGTGCTCCCATTGCTGTACACATTGCAAATAGCACTCGCGTCTGTTCCCAGCAAGTACAGTGTATTGGACTGAAGAGGAGCTACTGTTCTTGTCAGTTTCCTCAGCAGAGTTGAACTACATATGGCCCGGGTGTAGGAAGCACAGTTCTTTTGTTCTGAGCAAGTTCTCTGTTTGGACCCCATAGGAAACACAGTAGAGTAGAAGAGTGCTCTTTTGTCAAAAGCAGAGTGTGTTTCTTGTAAAGCAAGCTAGCGTTTGTTTCCCAGTCCTAAATGGAGTTGAAATACACATGCAGTTTCTGGTCCTATGAGCGAGAGTTGTATTCTGGTGGAAGAGTCCATTTTGCGCTCCCTTTGCCATACACAGTGCAAATAGCACTCGCGTCTGTTCCCAGCAAGTACAGTTATTGGACTGAAGAGAGGCTACTGTTCTTGTCAGTTTCGTAAGCAGAATTGAACTAGATATGGCCCGTGTGTGTAGGAAGCACAGTTCTTTTGTTCTGAGCAAGCTCACTGTTCTGGCCCTATAGGAAACACAGTAGAGTTGAGGAGTGCTCTTTTCTCAAAAGCAGAGTGTGTTACTTGTAAGGCTAGCTAGCGTTTGTTTCCCAGTCCTAAATGGAGGTGAATCAAATGCAGTTTTTGGTCCTACGAGCAAGAGTTGTTTTCTGGTAAGAAGAGTCACTATTGCGCTCCCATTGCCATACACAGTAAAAATAGCACTTGCGTCTGTTCCCATCAAGTACAGTGTATTGGACTGAAGAGGAGATACTGTTCTTGTCAGTTTCCTAAGGAGAGTTGAACTAGATATGGCCCGTGAGTGTAGGAAGAACAGTTCTTTTGTTCTGAGCAAGCTCACTGTTTGGACCCCTAGGAAACACAGTAGAGTAGATGTGTGCCCTATTCTCAAAAGCAGAGCGTGTTTCTTGTAAGGCGAGCTAGCGTTTGTTTCCCAGTCCTAATTGGAGTTGAATCAAATGCAGTTTTTGGTCCTACGAGCAAGAGTTGTTTTCTGGTAAGAAGAGTCACTTTGCGCTCCCATTGCCATACACAGTGCAAATAGCACTCGCGTCTGTTCCCAGTAAGTACAGTGTATTGGACTGAAGAGGAGCTACTGTTCTCATCAGTTTCCTAAGCAGAGTTGAAATAGATATGGCCCGTGTGTGTAGGAAGCACAGTTCTTTTGTTCTGAGCAAGCTCACTGTTCTCGCCCTATAGGAAACACTGTAGGGTAGAAGAGTGCTCTATTCTCAAAAGCAGAGTGTGTTTCTTGTAAGGCAAGCTAGCGTTTGTTTCCCAGTCCTAAATTGAGTTGAATCACATGCAGTTTCTGGTCCTACAAGCAAGAGTTTTTTCTGGTAAAAAGAGTCACTATTGCGCTCCCATTGTCATACACAGGGCAAATAGCACTGGTTTCTCTTCCCAGCATGTACAGTGTATTGGACGGAAAAAAATCTTTTGTTCTTGTCAGTTTCCTATGCAGAATTGAACTACATATGGCCGTGTATGTAGGAAGCCAGTTCTTTTGTTCTGAGCAAGCTCTCTTTTCTGGTCCTATAGGAAACACAGTAGAGTAGAAGAGTGCTCTTTTCTCAAAAGCAGAGTTTGTTTCTTGTAAGGCGAGCTAGCGTTTGTTTCCTAATCCTAAATGGAGTTGAATCACATGCAGTTTTTGGTCCTACCAGCAAGAGTTGTTTTCTGGTAAGGAAAGTCACTATTGCGCTCCCATTGCCATACACAGTGCAAACAGCACTGGCGGCTGTTCCCTGCATAGACAGAGTATTGTACTTAAGAGGAGCTACTGTTCTTGTCAATTTCCTAACAGAGTTGAACTAGATATGGCCCCTGTGTGTAGGAAGCACAGTTCTTTTGTTCTGAGCAAGTTCACTGTTCTGACCCTATAGGAAACACAGTAGAGTAGAAGAGTGCTCTTTTCTCAAAAGCAGAGTGTGTTTCTTGTAAGGCGAGCTAGCGTTTCTTTCCCAGTCCTAAATGGAGTTGTGTCACATGCAGTTTCTGGTCCTACGAGCAAGAGTTGTTTTCTGGTAAGAAGAATCACTATTGCGCTCCTATTGTCATACACAGGACAAATAGCACTGGTGTCTGTTCCCAGCATGTGCAGTGTATTTGACTGAAGAGGGTATACTGTTCTCATCAGTTTCCTAAGCAGAATTGAACTAGATATGGCCCGTGTGTGTAGGAAGCACAGTCCTTTTGTTCTGAGCAAGCACACTGTTCTGGCAATAGAGGAAACACTGTAGAGTAGAAGAGTGCTCTTTTCTCAAAAGCAGAGTGTGTTTCTTGTGAGCAGAGCTAGCGTTTGTTTCCCAGTCCTACATGGAGTTGAGTCACATGCAGTTTTTGGTCCTAAGAGCAAGAGTTGTTTTCTGGTAAGAAGAGTCACTATTGTGCTCCCATTGTCATACACAGTACAAATAGCCCTCGTGTCTGTTCCCAGCAAGTACAGTGTATTGGACTGAAGAGGAGCTACTGTTTTTGTCAGTTTCCTAAGCAAAGTTGAATTAGTTATGGCCCATGTGTGTAGGAAGCACAGTTCTTTTGTTCTGAGCAAGCTCACTGTTCGGACCCCTTAGGAAACACAGTAGAGTAGAAGAGTGCTCTTTTCTCAAAAGCAGAGTGTGTTTCTTGTAAGGCGAGCTAGCGTTTGTTTCCCATTCCTAAATGGATTTGAATCACATGCAGTTTCTGGTCCTAAGAGCAAGAGTTGTTTTCTGGTAAGAAGAGTCACTATTGTGCTCCCATTGTCATTCACAGGGCAAATAACACTGGCGTCTGTTCCCAGCATGTACAGTGTATTGGACTGAATAGGATCTACTGTTCTTTTCAGTTTCCTAAGCATAATTGAACTAAATATGGCCGTATTTGTATGAAGCACAGTTCTTTTGTTCTGACCAAGCTCACTGTTCTGGCCCTATAGGAAACACAGTAGAGTAGAAGAGTGCTCTTTTCTCAAAAGCAGAGTGTGTTTCTTGTAAGGCGAGCTAGCGTTTGTTTCCCAGTCCTAAATGGAGTTGAATCACATGCAGGTTTTGGTCCTATGAGCAAGAGTTTTTTTCTGGTAAGGAAAGTCGCTCTTGTGCTCCCATTGCCATACACAGTTCAAATAGCACTCGCGTCTGTTCCCAGCAAGTACAGTGTATTGGACTGAAGCAGAGCTACTGTTCTTGTCAGTTTCCTAAGCAGAGTTGAACTAGATATGGCCCCTGTGTGTAGGAAGCACAGTTCTTTTGTTCTGAGCAAGCTCACTGTTCGGACCACATAGGAAATACAGTAGAGTAGAATAGTGCTCTTTTCTCAAAAGCAGAGTGTGTTTCTTGTAAGGCGAGCTAGTGTTTGTTTCCCAGTCAGAAATGGAGTTGAATCACATGCAGTTTCTGGTCCTACGAGCAAGAGGTGTTTTCTGATAAGAAGAGTCACTATTGCGCTCCCATTGTCATACAGAGGACAAATAGCACTGGCGTCTGTTCCCTGCATGTACAGTGTATTGGACTGAAGTGGAGCTACTGTTCATGTCAGTTTCCTAAGCAGAGTTGAACTAGATATGGCCCGTGTGTGGAGGAAGCACAGTTCTGTTGTTCTGAGCAAGCTCACTGTTTGGACCCCCTAGGATACACAGAAGAGTAGAAGAGTACTCTTTTCTCAAAAGCAGAGTGTGTTTCTTGTAAGGCGAGCTAGTGTTTGTTTCCCAGTCCTAAATGGAGTTGAATCACATGCAGTTTCTTGTCCTACGAGCAAGAGTTGTTTTCTGGTAAGAAGAGTCACTATTGTGCTCCCATTGTCATACACAGGGCAAATAGCACTGGTGTCTGTTCCCAGCATGTACAGTGTATTGGACTGAAGAGGATATACTGTTCTTGTCAGTTTCCTAAGCAGAATTGAACTAGATATGGCCGTATTTGTAGGAATCACAGTTCTTTTGTTCTGAGCAAACTCACTGTTCTGGCCCTATAGGAAAAACAGTAGAGAAGAAGAGTGCTCTTTTCTCAAAAGCAGAGTGTGTTTCTTGTAAGGCTTGCTAGCGTTTGTTTCCCAGTCCTAAATGGAGTTGAATCACATGCAGTTTTTGGTCCTATGAGCAAGTGTTGTTTTCTGGTAAGGAAAGTCACTCTTGCACTCCCATTGCCAAACACAGTGCAAATAGCACTGGCGTCTGTTTCCAGCAAGTACAGTGTATTGGACTGAAGCGGAGCTACTGTTCTTGTCAGTTTCATAAGCAGAGTTGAACTAGATATTGCCCCTATGTGTAGGAAGCCCAGTTCTTTTGTTCTGAGCAAGCTCACTGTTCAGACCCCGTAGGAAACACAGTAGAGTAGAAGAGTGCTCTTTTCTCGAAAGCAGAGTGTGTTTCTTGTAAAGCGATCTAGCATTTGTTTCCCAGTCCTAAATGGAGTTGAATCACATGCAGTTTCTTGTCCTAAGAGCAAGAGTTGTTTTCTGGTAAGAAGAGTCACTATTGTGCTCCCATTGTCATTCACAGGGCAAATAGCACTGGTGTCTGTTCCCAGCATGTACACTGTATTGGACTGAAGAGGATCTACTGTTCTTTTCAGTTTCCAAAGCATAATTGAACTAGATATGGCCGTATTTGTATGAAGCACAGTTCTTTTGTTCTGAGCAAGCTCACTGTTCTGGCCCTATAGGAAACACAGTAGAGTAGAAGAGTGCTCTTTTCTCAAAAGCAGAGTGTGTTTCTTGTAAGGCGAGCTAGCGTTTGTTTCCCAGTTTTAAATGGAGTTGAATCACATGCAGTTTTTGGTCCTATGAGCAAGAGTTGTTTTCTGGTAAGGAAAGTCACTCTTGTGCTCCAATTTCCATACACAGTGCAAATAGCACTCACGTCTGTTCCCAGCAAGTACAGTGTATTGGACTGAAGCAGAGATACTGTTCTTGTCAGTTTCCTAAGCAGAGTTGAACTAGATATGGCCCCTGTGTGTAGGAAGCACAGTTCTTTTGTTCTGAGCAAGCTCACTGTTCGGACCACATAGGAAATACAGTAGAGTAGAAGAGTGCTCTTTTCTCAAAAGCAGAGTGTGTTTCTTGTAAGGCAAGCTAGTGTTTGTTTCCCAGTCAGAAATGGAGTTGAATCACATGCAGTATCTGGTCCTACAAGCAAGAGTTGTTTTCTGGTAAGAAGAGTCACTATTGCGCTCCCATTGTCATACACAGGGCAAATCACACTGGCATCTGTTCCCAGCAAGTACAGTGTATTGGACTGAAGAGGAGCTACTGTTCTTGTCAGTTTCCTAAGCAGAGTTTAACTAGATATGGACCGTGTGTGGAGGAAGCACAGTTCTTTTGTTCTGAGAATGCTCACTGTTTTGGCCCTATAGGAAACACATTAGAGTAGAAGAGTGCTCCTTTCTCAATCCAGAGTGTGTTTCTTGTAAGTCGAGCTATCGTTTGTTTCCCAGTCTTAAATAGAGTTGAATCCCATGCAGTTTCTGGTCCTGTCAGCAAGAGTTGTTTTCTGATAAGAAGAGTCTCTATTGCGCTCCTATTGCCAGACACAGTACAAATAGCACTCGCGTCTGTTCCCAGCTAGGACAGTGTATTGGACTGAGGAGGAACTACCATTCTTGTCAGTTTCCTAAGCAGAGTTGAACTAGATATGGCCCGTGTGTGTAGGAAGCACAGTTCTTTTGTTCTGAGCAAGCTCACTGTTCGGACCCCATAGGAAACACAGTAGAGTAGAAGAGTGCTCTTTTCTCAAAAGCAGAGTGTGTTTCTTGTAAGGCAAGCTAGCATTTGTTTCCCAGTCCTAAATGGAGTTGAATCGCATCCTGTTTTTGTTCCTACGAGCAAGAGTTGTTTTCTGGTAAGGAAAGTCACTATTGAGCTCCCATTGTCAGACACAGTACAAATAGCCATCGCGTCTGTTCCCAGCAAGTACAGTGTATTGGACTGAAGAGGATCTACTGTTCTTGTCAGTTTCCTAAGCAGAATTGAACTAGATATGGCCGTACTTGTAGGAAGCACAGTTCTTTTGTTCTGAGCAAACTCACTGTTCTGGCCCTATAGGAAACACAGTAGAGTAGAAGAGTGCTCTTTTCTCAAAAGCAGAGTGTGTTTCTTGTAAGGCGAGCTAGCGTTTGTTTCCCAGTCCTAAATGGAGTTGAATCACATGCAGGTTTTGGTCCTATGAGCAAGAGTTTTTTTCTGGTAAGGAAAGTCGCTCTTGTGCTCCCATTGCCATACACAGTTCAAATAGCACTCGCGTCTGTTCCCAGCAAGTACAGTGTATTGGACTGAAGCAGAGCTACTGTTCTTGTCAGTTTCCTAAGCAGAGTTGAACTAGATATGGCCCCTGTGTGTAGGAAGCACAGTTCTTTTGTTCTGAGCAAACTCACTGTTCTGGCCCTATAGGAAACACAGTAGAGTAGAAGAGTGCTCTTTTCTCAAAAGCAGAGTGTGTTTCTTGTAAGGCGAGCTAGCGTTTGTTTCCCATTCCTAAATGGATTTGAAATACATGCAGTTTCTGGTCCTACGAGCAAGAGATGTTTTCTGGTAAGAAGAGTCACTATTGTGCTCCCATTTTCATAAACAGGGCAAATAGCACTGGCATCTGTTCCCAGTAAGTACAGTGTATTGGACTGAAGTGGAGCTACTGTTCTTGTCAGTTTCCTAAGCAGAGTTGAACTAGATATGGCCCCTGTGTGTAGGAAGCACAGTTCTTTTGTTCTGAGCAAGCTCACTTTTCGGACCACATAGGAAATACAGTAGAGTAGAAGAGTGCTCTTTTCTCAAAAGCAGAGTGTGTTTCTTGTAAGGCGAGCTAGTGTTTGTTTCTCAGTGAGAAATGGAGTTGAATCCCATGCAGTTTCTGGTCCTACGAGCAAGAGGTGTTTTCTGATAAGAAGAGTCACTATTGCGCTCCCATTGTCATACAGAGGACAAATAGCACTGGCGTCTGTTCCCTGCATGTACAGTGTATTGGACTGAAGTGGAGCTACTGTTCATGTCAGTTTCCTAAGCAGAGTTGAACTAGATATGGCCCGTGTGTGGAGGAAGCACAGTTCTGTTGTTCTGAGCAAGCTCACTGTTCAGACCCCCTAGGATACACAGTAGAGTAGAAGAGTGCTCTTTTCTCAAAAGCAGAGTGTGTTTCTTGTAAGGTGAGCTAGCATTTGTTTCCCAGTCCTAAATGGAGTTGAATCCCATGCAGTTTCTTGTCCTACAAGCAAGAGTTGTTTTCTGGTAAGAAGAGTCACTATTGTGCTCCCATTGTCATACACAGGGCAAATAGCACTGGCGTCTGTTCCCAGCATGTACAGTGTATTGGACTGAAGATGATCTACTGTTCTTGTCAGTTTCCTAAGCAGAATTGAACTAGATATGGCCGTATTTGTAGGAATCACAGTTCTTTTGTTCTGAGCAAACTCACTGTTCTGGCCCTATAGGAAAAACAGTAGAGTAGAAGAGTGCTCTTTTCTCAAAAGCAGAGTGTGTTTCTTGTAAGGCGAGCTAGCGTTTGTTTCCCAGTCCTAAATGAAGTTGAATCACATGCAGTTTTTGGTCCTATGAGCAAGAGTTGTTTTCTGGTAAGGAAAGTCACTCTTGCGCTCCCATTGCCATACACTGTTCAAATAGCACTCGCGTCTGTTCCTAGCAAGTACAGTGTATTGGACTGAAACGGAGCTACTGTTCTTGTCAGTTTTCTAAGCAGAGTTGAACTAGATATGTCCCCTGTGTGTAGGAAGCACTGTTCTTTTGTTCTGAGCAAGCTCACTGTTCGGACCCCCTAGGAAACACAGTAGAGTAGAAGAGTTCTCTTTTCTCAAAAGCAGAGTGTGTTTCTTATAAGGCGAGCTAGCATTTGTGTCCCATTCCTAAATGGAGTTGAATCACATGC
Source organism: Peromyscus eremicus (assembly GCF_949786415.1). NCBI lineage: Eukaryota > Metazoa > Chordata > Mammalia > Rodentia > Cricetidae > Peromyscus > Peromyscus eremicus. Next base: position 34,421 of record NW_026735256.1, on the reverse strand, counting down.
AGTTTTTGGTCCTACGAGCAGGAGTTGTTTTCTGGTAAGGAAAGTCACTATTGCGCTCCCAATGCCATACACAGTGCAAATAGCACTCGCGTCTGTTCCCAGCAAGTGCAGTGTATTGGACTGAAGAGGAGCTACTGTTCTTGTCAGTTTCCTAAGCAGAGTTGAACTAGATATGGCCCCTGTGTGTAGGAAGCACAGTGCTTTTTTTCTGAGCAAGCTCAATTTTCGGACCCCATAGGAAACACACTAGAGTAAAAGAGTGCTCTTTTCTCAAAAGCAGAGTATGTTTCTTGTAAGGCGAGCTCGTGTTTGTTTCCCAATCCTAAATGGAGTTGAATCACATGCAGTATCTGGTCCTACGAGCAAGAGTTGTTTTCTGGTAAGAAGAGTCACTATTGTGCTCCCATTGTCATACACAGGGCAAATAGCACTGGCGTCTGTTCCCAGCATGTACAGTGTATTGGACTGAAGAGGATCTACTGTTCTTGTCAGTTTCCTAAGCAGAATTGAACTAGATATGGCCGTATTTGTAGGAATCACAGTTCTTTTGTTCTGAGCAAACTCACTGTTCTGGCCCTATAGGAAAAACAGTAGAGAAGAAGAGTGCTCTTTTCTCAAAAGCAGAGTGTGTTTCTTGTAAGGCGAGCTAGCGTTTGTTTCCCAGTCCTAAATGGAGTTGAATCACATGCAGTTTTTGGTCCTATGAGCAAGAGTTGTTTTCTGGTAAGGAAAGTCACTCTTGCGCTCCCATTGCCATACACAGTTCAAATAGCACTCGCATCTGTTCCCAGCAAGTACAGTGTATTGGACTGAAGCAGAGCTACTGTTCTTGTCAGTTTCCTAAGCAGAGTTGAACTATATATTGCCCCTGTGTGTAGGAAGCACAGTTCTTTTGTTCTGAGCAAGCTCACTGTTCGGACCACATAGGAAATACAGTAGAGTAGAATAGTGCTCTTTTCTCAAAAGCAGAGTGTGTTTCTTGTAAGGCGAGCTAGTGTTTGTTTCCCAGTCAGAAATGGAGTTGAATCCCATGCAGTTTCTGGTCCTACGAGCAAGAGTTGTTTTCTGATAAGAAGAGTCACTATTGCGCTCCCATTGTCATAAAGAGGACAAATAGCACTGGCGTCTTTTCCCTGCATGTACAGTGTATTGGATTGAAGTGGAGCTACTGTTCATGTCAGTTTCCTAAACAGAGTTGAACTAGATATGGCCCGTGTGTGGAGGAAGCACAGTTCTGTTGTTCTGAGCAAGCTCACTGTTTGGACCCCCTAGGATACACAGAAGAGTAGAAGAGTGCTCTTTTCTCAAAAGCAGACTGTGTTTCTTGTAAGGCGAGCTAGCGTTTGTTTCCCAGTCCTAAATGGAGTTGAATCACATGCAGTTTCTTGTCCTACAAGCAAGAGTTGTTTTCTGGTAAGAAGAGTCACTATTGTGCTCCCATTGTCATACACAGGGCAAATAGCACTGGCGTCTGTTCCCAGCATGTACAGTGTATTGGACTGAAGAGGATCTACTGTTCTTGTCAGTTTCCTAAGCATAATTGAACTAGATATTGCCGTATTTGTATGAAGCACAGTTCTTTTGTTCTGAGCAAGCTCACTGTTCTGGCCCTATGGGAAACACAGTAGAGTAGAAGAGTGCTCTTTTCTCAAAAGCAGAGTGTGTTTCTTGTAAGGCTTGCTAGCGTTTGTGTCCCAGTCCTAAATGGAGTTGAATCACATGCAGTTTTTGGTCCTATGAGCAAGAGTTGTTTTCTGGTAAGGAAAGTCACTCTTGCACTCCCATTGGCAAACACAGTCCAAATAGCACTGGCGTCTGTTCCCAGCAAGTACAGTGTATTGGACTGAAGCGGAGCTACTGTTCTTGTCAGTTTCATAAGCAGAGTTGAACTAGATATTGCCCCTATGTGTAGGAAGCCCAGTTCTTTTGTTCTGAGCAAGCTCACTGTTCAGACCCCGTAGGAAACACAGTAGAGTAGAAGAGTGCTCTTTTCTCGAAAGCAGAGTGTGTTTCTTGTAAAGCGAGCTAGCATTTGTTTCCCAGTCCTAAATGGAGTTGAATCACATGCAGTTTCTTGTCCTAAGAGCAAGAGTTGTTTTCTGGTAAGAAGAGTCACTATTGTGCTCCCATTGTCATTCACAGGGCAAATAACACTGGTGTCTGTTCCCAGCATGTACACTGTATTGGACTGAAGAGGATCTACTGTTCTTTTCAGTTTCCTAAGCATAATTGAACTAGATATGGCCGTATTTGTATGAAACACAGTTCTTTTGTTCTGAGCAAGCTCACTGTTCTGGCCCTATAGGAAACACAGTAGAGTAGAAGAGTGCTCTTTTCTCAAAAGCAGAGTGTGTTTCTTGTAAGGCGAGCTAGCGTTTGTTTCCCAGTTTTAAATGGAGTTGAATCACATGCAGTTTTTGGTCCTATGAGCAAGAGTTGTTTTCTGGTAAGGAAAGTCACTCTTGCGCTCCCATTTCCATACACAGTGCAAATAGCACTCACATCTGTTCCCAGCAAGTACAGTGTATTGGACTGAAGCAGAGATACTGTTCTTGTCAGTTTCCTAAGCAGACTTGAACTAGATATGGCCCCTGTGTGTAGGAAGCACAGTTCTTTTGTTCCGAGCAAGCTCACTGTTCGGACCACATAGGAAATACAGTAGAGTAGAAGAGTGCTCTTTTCTCAAAAGCAGAGTGTGTTTCTTGTAAGGCGAGCTAGTGTTTGTTTCCCAGTCAGAAATGGAGTTGAATCCCATGCAGTTTCTGGTCCTACGAGCAAGAGGTGTTTTCTAATAAGCAGAGTCACTATTGCGCTCCCATTGTCATACAGAGGACAAATAGCACTGGCGTCTGTTCCCTGCATGTACAGTGTATTGGACTGAAGTGGAGCTACTGTTCACGTCAGTTTCATAAGCAGAGTTGAACTAGATATGGCCCGTGTGTGGAGGAAGCACAGTTCTTTTGTTCTGAGCAAGCTCACTGTTCGGACACCCTAGGATACACAGTAGAGTAGAAGAGTGCTCTTTTCTCAAAAGCAGAGTGTGTTTCTTGAAAGGCGAGCTAGCATTTGTTTCCCAGTCCTAAATGGAGTTGAATCACATGCAGTTTCTTGTCCTACAAACAAGAGTTGTTTTCTGGTAAGAAGAGTCACTATTGTGCTCCCATTGTCATACACAGGGCAAATAGCACTGGCGTCTGTTCCCAGCATGTACAGTGTATTGGAATGAAGAGGATCTACTGTTCTTGTCAGTTTCTTAAGCAGAATTGAACTAGATATGGCCGTATTTGTAGGAATAACAGTTCTTTTGTTCTGAGCAAACTCACTGTTCTGGCCCTATAGGAAAAACAGTAGAGTAGAAGAGTGCTCTTTCCTCAAAAGCAGAGTGTGTTTCTTGTAAGGCGAGCTAGCGTTTGTTTCCCAGTCCTAAATGGAGTTGAATCACATGCAGTTTTTGGTCCTATGAGCAAGAGTTGTTTTCTGGTAAGGAAAGTCACTCTTGCGCTCCCATTGCCATACACAGTTCAAATAGCACTCACATCTGTTCCCAGCAAGTACAGTGTATTGGACTGAAGCAGAGCTACTGTTCTTGTCAGTTTCCTAAGCAGAGTTGAACTAGATATTGCCCCTGTGTGTAGGAAGCACAGTTCTTTTGTTCTGAGCAAGCTCACTGTTCGGACCACATAGGAAATACAGTAGAGTAGAATAGTGCTCTTTTCTCAAAAGCAGAGTGTGTTTCTTGTAAGGCGAGCTAGTGTTTGTTTCCCAGTCAGAAATGGAGTTGAATCCCATGCAGTTTCTGGTCCTACGAGCAAGAGTTGTTTTCTGATAAGAAGAGTCACTATTGCGCTCCCATTGTCATAAAGAGGACAAATAGCACTGGCGTCTTTTCCCTGCATGTACAGTGTATTGGACTGAAGTGGAGCTACTGTTCATGTCAGTTTCCTAAGCAGAGTTGAACTAGATATGGCCCGTGTGTGGAGGAAGCACAGTTCTGTTGTTCTGAGCAAGCTCACTGTTTGGACCCCCTAGGATACACAGAAGAGTAGAAGAGTGCTCTTTTCTCAAAAGCAGAGTGTGTTTCTTGTAAGGCGAGCTAGCGTTTGTTTCCCAGTCCTAAATGGAGTTGAATCACATGCAGTTTCTTGTCCTACGAGCAAGAGTTGTTTTCTGGTAAGAAGAGTCACGATTGTGCTCCTATTGTCATACACAGGGCAAATAGCACTGGCGTCTGTTCCCAGCATGTACAGTGTATTGGACTGAAGAGGATCTACTGTTCTTGTCAGTTTCCTAAGCAGAATTGAACTAGATATGGCCGTATTTGTATGAAGCACAGTTCTTTTGTTCTGAGCAAGCTCACTGTTCTGGCCCTATGGGAAACACAGTAGAGTAGAAGAGTGCTCTTTTCTCAAAAGCAGAGTGTGTTTCTTGTCAGGCTTGCTAGCGTTTGTTTCCCAGTCCTAAATGGAGTTGAATCACATGCAGTTTTTGGTCCTATGAGCAAGAGTTGTTTTCTGGTAAGGAAAGTCACTCTTGCACTCCCATTGCCAAACACAGTGCAAATAGCACTGGCGTCTGTTCCCAGCAATTACAGTGTATTGGACTGAAGCGGAGCTACTGTTCTTGTCAGTTTCATAAGCAGAGTTGAACTAGATATTGCCCCTATGTGTAGGAAGCCCAGTTCTTTTGTTCTGAGCAAGCTCACTGTTCAGACCCCGTAGGAAACACAGTAGAGTAGAAGAGTGCTCTTTTCTCGAAAGCAGAGTGTGTTTCTTGGAAAGCGATCTAGCATTTGTTTCCCAGTCCTAAAAGGAGTTGAATCACATGCAGTTTCTTGTCGTAAGAGCAAGAGTTGTTTTCTGGTAAGAAGAGTCACTATTGTGCTCCCATTGTCATTCACAGGGCAAATAACACTGGTGTCTGTTCCCAGCATGTACACTGTATTGGACTGAAGAGGATCTACTGTTCTTTTCAGTTTCCTAAGCATAATTGAACTAGATATGGCCGTATTTGTATGAAACACAATTCTTTTGTTCTGAGCAAGCTCACTGTTCTGGCCCTATAGGAAACACAGTAGAGTAGAAGAGTGCTCTTTTCTCAAAAGCAGAGTGTGTTTCTTGTAAGGCGAGCTAGCGTTTGTTTCCCAGTTTTAAATGGAGTTGAATCACATGCAGTTTTTGGTCCTATGAGCAAGAGTTGTTTTCTGGTAAGGAAAGTCACTCTTGCGCTCCCATTTCCATACACAGTGCAAATAGCACTCACGTCTGTTCCCAGCAAGTACAGTGTATTGGACTGAAGCAGAGATACTGTTCTTGTCAGTTTCCTAAGCAGAGTTGAACTAGATATGGCCCCTGTGTGTAGGAAGCACAGTTCTTTTGTTCCGAGCAAGCTCACTGTTCGTACCACATAGGAAATACAGTAGAGTAGAAGAGTGCTCTTTTCTCAAAAGCAGAGTGTGTTTCTTGTAAGGCGAGCTAGTGTTTGTTTCCCAGTCATAAATGGAGTTGAATCCCATGCAATTTCTGGTCCTACGAGCAAGAGGTGTTTTCTAATAAGAAGAGTCACTATTGCGCTCCCATTGTCATACAGAGGACAAATAGCACTGGCGTCTGTTCCCTGCATGTACAGTGTATTGGACTGAAGTGGAGCTACTGTTCACGTCAGTTTCCTAAGCAGAGTTGAACTAGATATGGCCCGTGTGTGGAGGAAGCACAGTTCTTTTGTTCTGAGCAAGCTCACTGTTCGGACCCTCTAGGATACACAGTAGTGTAGAAGAGTGCTCTTTTCTCAAAAGCAGAGTGTGTTTCTTGAAAGGCGAGCTAGCGTTTGTTTCCCAGTCCTAAATGGAGTTGAATCACATGCAGTTTCTTGTCCTACAAACGAGAGTTGTTTTCTGGTAAGAAGAGTCACTATTGTGCTCCCATTGTCATACACAGGGCAAATAGCACTGGCGTCTGTTCCCAGCATGTACAGTGTATTGGACTGAAGAGGATCTACTGTTCTTGTCAGTTTCTTAAGCAGAATTGAACTAGATATGGCCGTATTTGTAGGAATCACAGTTCTTTTGTTCTGAGCAAACTCACTGTTCTTGCCCTATAGGAAAAACAGTAGAGTAGAAGAGTGCTCTTTCCTCAAAAGCAGAGTGTGTTTCTTGTAAGGCGAGCTAGCGTTTGTTTCCCAGTCCTAAATGGAGTTGAATCACATGCAGTTTTTGGTCCTATGAGCAAGAGTTGTTTTCTGTTAAGGAAAGTCATTATTGCGCTCCCATTGCCATACACAGTGCAAATAGCACTAGCGTCTGTTCCCAGCAAGTACAGTGTATTTGAATGAAGCGGAGCTACTGTTCTTGTCAGTTTTCTAAGCAGAGTTGAACTAGATATGGCCCCTGTGTGTAGGAAGCACAGTTCTTTTGTTCTGAGCAAGCTCACTGTTCAGACCACATAGGAAATACAGTAGAGTAGAAGAGTGCTCTTTTCTCAAAAGCAGAGTGTGTTTCTTGTAAGGCGAGCTAGCATTTCTTTCCCAGTCCTAAATGGAGTTGATTCACATGTAGTTTTTGGTCCTATGAGCAAGAGTTGTTTTCTGGTGAGGAAAGTCATTATTGCGCTCGCATTTCCATACACAGTGCAAATAGCACTGGCGTCTGTTCCCAGCAAGTACAGTGTATTTGACTGAAGCGGAGCTACTGTTCTTGTCATTTTCATAAGCAGAGTTGAACTAGATATTGCCACTATGTGTAGGAAGCCCAGTTCTTTTGTTCTGAGCAAGCTCACTGTTCAGACCCCGTAGGAAACACAGTAGAGTAGAAGAGTGCTCTTTTCTCGAAAGCAGAGTGTGTTTCTTGTAAAGCGAGCTAGCATTTGCTTCCCAGTCCTAAATGGAGTTGAATCACATGCAGTTTCTTGTCCTAAGAGCAAGAGTTGTTTTCTGGTAAGAAGAGTCACTATTGTGCTCCCATTGTCATTCACAGGGCAAATAACACTGGCGTCTGTTCCCAGCATGTACACTGTATTGGACTGAAGAGGATCTACTGTTCTTTTCAGTTTCCTAAGCATAATTGAACTAGATATGGCCGTATTTGTATGAAGCACAGTTCTTTTGTTCTGAGCAAGCTCACTGTTCTGGCCCTATAGGAAACACAGTAGAGTAGAAGAGTGCTCTTTTCTCAAAAGCAGAGTGTGTTTCTTGTAAGGCGAGCTAGCGTTTGTTTCCCAGTTTTAAATGGAGTTGAATCACATGCAGTTTTTGGTCCTATGAGCAAGAGTTGTTTTCTGGTAAGGAAAGTCACTCTTTCGCTCCCATTTCCATACACAGTGCAAATAGCACTCACGTCTGTTCCCAGCAAGTACAGTGTATTGGACTGAAGCAGAGATACTGTTCTTGTCAGTTTCTTAAGCAGAATTGAACTAGATATGGCCGTATTTGTAGGAATCACAGTTCTTTTGTTCTGAGCAAACTCACTGTTCTGGCCCTATAGGAAAAACAGTAGAGTAGAAGAGTGCTCTTTCCTCAAAAGCAGAGTGTGTTTCTTGTAAGGCGAGCTAGCGTTTGTTTCCCAGTCCTAAATGGAGTTGAATCACATGCAGTTTTTGGTCCTATGAGCAAGAGTTGTTTTCTGTTAAGGAAAGTCATTATTGCGCTCCCATTGCCATACACAGTGCAAATAGCACTAGCGTCTGTTCCCAGCAAGTACAGTGTATTTGAGTGAAGCGGAGCTACTGTTCTTGTCAGTTTTCTAAGCAGAGTTGAACTAGATATGGCCCCTGTGTGTAGGAAGCACAGTTCTTTTGTTCTGAGCAAGCTCACTGTTCAGACCACATAAGAAATACAGTAGAGTAGAAGAGTGCTCTTTTCTCAAAAGCAGAGTGTGTTTCTTGTAAGGCGAGCTAGCATTTCTTTCCCAGTCCTAAATGGAGTTGATTCACATGTAGTTTTTGGTCCTATGAGCAAGAGTTGTTTTCTGGTGAGGAAAGTCATTATTGCGCTCGCATTTCCATACACAGTGCAAATAGCACTGGTGTCTGTTCCCAGCAAGTACAGTGTATTTGACTGAAGCGGAGCTACTGTTCTTGTCATTTTCATAAGCAGAGTTGAACTAGATATTGCCACTATGTGTAGGAAGCCCAGTTCTTTTGTTCTGAGCAAGCTCACTGTTCAGACCCCGTAGGAAACACAGTAGAGTAGAAGAGTGCTCTTTTCTCAAAAGCAGAGTGTGTTTCTTGTAAGGCAAGCTAGTGTTTGTTTCCCAGTCAGAAATGGAGTTGAATCACATGCAGTATCTGGTCCTACGAGCAAGAGTTGTTTTCTGGTAAGAAGAGTCACTATTGTGCTCCCATTGTCATACACAGGGCAAATCACACTGGCATCTGTTCCCAGCATGTACAGTGTATTGGACTGAAGAGGATCTACTGTTCTTGTCAGTTTCCTAAGCAGAGTTTAACTAGATATGGACCGTGTGTGGAGGAAGCACAGTTCTTTTGTTCTGAGAATGCTCACTGCTTTGGCCCTATAGGAAACACATTAGAGTAGAAGAGTGCTCCTTTCTCAATCCAGAGTGTGTTTCTTGTAAGTCGAGCTATCGTTTGTTTCCCAGTCCTAAATAGAGTTGAATCCCATGCAGTTTCTGGTCCTGCCAGCAAGAGTTGTTTTCTGATAAGAAGAGTCTCTATTGCGCTCCTATTGCCAGACACAGTACAAATAGCACTCGCGTCTGTTCCCAGCTAGGACAGTGTATTGGACTGAGGAGGAACTACCGTTCTTGTCAGTTTCCTAAGCAGAGTTGAACTAGATATGGCCCGTGTGTGTAGGAAGCACAGTTCTTTTGTTCTGAGCAAGCTCACTGTTCGGACCCCATAGGAAACACAGTAGAGTAGAAGAGTGCTCTTTTCTCAAAAGCAGAGTGTGTTTCTTGTAAGGCAAGCTAGCGTTTGTTTCCCAGTCCTAAATGGAGTTGAATCGCATCCTGTTTTTGGTCCTACGAGCAATTGTTGTTTTCTGGTAAGGAAAGTCACAATTGCGCTCCCATTGTCAGACACAGTACAAATAGCCATCGCGTCTGTTCCCAGCAAGTACAGTGTATTGGACTGAAGAGGATCTACTGTTCTTGTCAGTTTCCTAAGCAGAATTGAACTAGATATGGCCGTATTTGTAGGAAGCACAGTTCTTTTGTTCTGAGCAAACTCACTGTTTTGGCCCTATAGGAAACACAGTAGAGTAGAAGAGTGCTCTTTTCTCAAAAGCAGAGTGTGTTTCTTGTAAGGCGAGCTAGCGTTTGTTTCCCATTCCTAAATGGATTTGAAATACATGCAGTTTCTGTTCCTACGAGCAAGAGATGTTTTCTGGTAAGAAGAGTCACTATTGTGCTCCCATTGTCATAAACAGGGCAAATAGCACTGGCATCTGTTCCCAGCAAGTAGAGTGTATTGGACTGAAGCGGAGCTACTGTTCTTGTCAGTTTCCTAAGCAGAGCTGAACTAGATATGGCCCCTGTGTGTAGGAAGCACAGTTCTTTTGTTCTGAGCAAGCTCAATGTTCGGACCCCATAGAAAACACAATAGAGTAGAAGAGTGCTCTTTTCTCAAAAGCAGAGTGTGTTTCTTGTAAGGCGAGCTAGTGTTTGTTTCCCAGTCCTTAATGGAGTTGAATCACATACAGTTTTTGGTCCTACGAGCAAGAGTTGTTTTCTGGTAAGGAAAGTCACTATTGCACTCCCATTGCCATACACAGTTCAAATAGCACTCGTGTCTGTTCCCAGCAAGTACAGTGTATTGGACTGAAGAGGAGCTACTGTTCTTGTCAGTTTCCTAAGCAGAGTTGAACTAGATATGGCCCGAGTGTGTAGGAAGCACAGTTCTTTTGTTCTGAGCATGCTCAGTGTTCGAACCCCATATGAACCACAGTAGATTAGAAGACTGCTCTTTTCTCAAAAACAGAGTGTGTTTCTTGTAAGGCGAGCTAGTGTTTGTTTCCCAGTCCTAAATGGAGTTGAATCACATGCAGTTTTTGGTCCTATGAGCAAGAGTTGTTTTCTGGTAAGGAAAGTCACTATTGCAAATACTTGTCAGTTTCCTAAGCAGAGTTGAACTAGATATGGCCCGTGTGTGTAGGAAGCACAGTTCTTTTGTTCTGAGCAAGCTCACTGTTCGGACCCCGTAGGAAGCACAGTAGAGTAGAAGAGTGCTCTTTTCTCAAAAGCAGAGTGTGTTTCTTGTAAGGCGAGCTAGCGTTTGTTTCCCAGTCCTAAATGGAGTTGAATCACATGCAGTTTCTTGTCCTACGAGCAAGAGTTGTTTTCTTGTAAGGAGAGTCACTATTGCGCTCCCATTGCCATATACAGTGTAATAGCACTCGCGTCTGTTCCCAGCAAGTACAGTGTACTGGACTGAAGAGGAGCTACTGTTCTTGTCAGTTTCCTAAGCACAATTGAACGAGATATGGCCGTATTTGTAGGAAGCACAGTTCTTTTGTTCTGAGCAAACTCACTGTTCTGGCACTATAGGAGACACAGTAGATTAGAAGAGTGCTCTTTTCTCAAAAGCAGAGTGTGTTTCTTGTAAGGCGAGCTAGTGTTTGTTTCCCAGTCCTAAATGGAGTTGAATCCCATGCAGTTTCTGGTCCTACGAGCAAGAGGTGTTTTCTGGTTAAAAAAAGTCACTATTGCGCTCCCATTGCCATATACAGTGTAAATAGCTCTCGCGTCTGTTCCCAGCAAGTACAGTGTATTGGACTGAAGCGGAGCTACTGTTCTTGTCAGTTTCCTAAGCAGAGTTGAACTACATATGGCCCGTGTGTGTACAAAACACAGTTCTTTTTTTCTGAGCAAGCGCACTGTTCGGACCCATAGGAAACACAGTCGAGTAGAAGAGTGCTCTTTTATCAAAAGCATAGTGTGTTTCTTGTAAGGCGAGCTAGCGTTTGTTTCCCAGTCCTAAATGGAGTTGAAACACATGCAGTTTATTGTCCTACGAGCAAGAGTTGTTTTCTGGTAAGAAGAGTCACTATTGCGCTCCCATTGTCATACACAGGGCAAATAGCACTGGCGTCTGTTCCCAGCATGTACAGTGTATTGGACTGAAGAGGATCTACTGTTCTTTTCAGTTTCCTTAGCAGAATTGAACTAGATATGGCCGTATTTGTAGGAAGCACAGTTGTTTTGTTCTGAGCAAGCTCACTGTTCTGGTCCTATAGGAAACACAGTAGAGTAGAAGAGTGCACTTTTCTCAAAAGCAGCGTGTGTTTCTTGTATGGTGAGCTAGTGTTTGTTTCCCAGTCCTAAATGGAGTTGAATCACATGCAGTTTTTGGTCCTACGAGCAAGAGTTGTTTCTGGTAAGGAAAGTCACTATTGCGTTCCCATTTCCATACACAGTGCAAATAGCACTCGCGTCTGTTCCCAGCATGTACAGTGTATTGGACTGAAGAGGAGCTACTGTTCTTGTCAGTTTCCTAAGCAGAGTTGAACTAGATATGGCCCCTGTCTGTAGGAAGCACAGTTCTTTTGTTCTGAGCAAGCTCACTATTCGGACCCCATAGGAAACACATTAGAGTAGAAGAGTGCTCTTTTCTCAAAAGGAGAGTGTGTTTCTTGTAATGCGAGCTAGCGTTTGTTTCCCAGTCAGAAATGGAGTTGAATCCCATGCAGTTTCTGGTCGTACGAGCAAGAGTTGTTTTCTGGTAAGAAGAGTCATATCACGCTCCCTTGTCATACACAGGGCAAATAGCACTGGCGTCTGTTCCCAGCAAGTACAGTGTATTGGACTGAAGCGGAGCTACTGTTCTTGTCAGTTTCCTAAGCAGAGCTGAACTAGAAATGGCCCCTGTGAGTAGGAAGCACAGTTCCTTTGTTCTGAGCAAGCTCAATGTTCGGACCCCATAGAAAACACATTAGAGTAGAAGAGTGCTCTTTTCTCAAAAGCAGAGTGTGTTTCTTGTAAGGCGAGCGAGTGTTTCTTTCCCTGTCCTAAATGGAGTTGAATCACATACAGTTTTTGGTCCTACGAGCAAGAGTTGTTTTCTGGTAAGGAAAGTCACTATTGCACTCCCATTGCCATACACAGTTCAAATAGCACTCGTGTCTGTTCCCAGCAAGTACAGTGTATTGGACTGAAGAGGATCTACTGTTCTTGTCAGTTTCCTAAGCAGAGTTGAACTAGATATGGCCCGTGTGTGTAGGAAGCACAGTTCTTTTGTACTGAGCAAGCTCAGTGTTCGGACCCCATATGAACCATAGTAGAATAGAAGACTGCTCTTTGCTCAAAAGCAGAGTGTGTTTCTTGTAAGGCGAGCTAGAGTTTGTTTCCCAGTCCTAAATGGAGTTGAATCACGTGCAGTTTTTGGTCCTATGAGCAAGAGTTGTTTTCTCGTAAGCAAAGTCACTATTGTGCTTCCATTGCCATACACAGTGCAAATAGCACTGGCGTCTGTTCTAGCAAGTACAGTGTATTGGACTGAAGAGGAGCTACTGTTCTTGTCAGTTTCCTAAGCAGAGTTGAACTAGATATTCCCCGTGTGTGTAGGAAGCACAGTTCTTTTGTTCTGAGCAAGCTCAATGTTCGGACCCCATATGAACCACAGTAGAATAGAAGACTGCTCTTTTCTCAAAAGCAGAGTGTGTTTCTTGTAAGGCGAGCTATCGTTTGTTTCCCAGTCCTAAATGGAGTTGAATCACATGCAGTTTTTGGTCCTACGAACCAGAGTTGTTTTCTGGTAAGGAAAGTCACTATTGCGCTCCCTTTGCCATACACAGTGCAAACAGCACTCGCGTCTGTTCCTAGCAAGTACAGTGTATTGCACTGAAGAGGAGCTACTGTTCTTGTCAGTTTCCTAAGCAGAGTTGAACTAGATATGGCCCCTCTGTGTAGGAAGCACAGTTCTTTTGTTCTGAGCAAGCTCACTGTTCGGACCCCATAGGAAACACAGTAGAGTAGAAGAGTGCTCTTTTCTCAAAAGCAGAGTGTTTTTCGTGTAAGGCGATCTAGCGTTTGTTTCCCAGTCCTAAATGGAGTTGAATCAAATGCAGTTTCTTGTCCTACGAGCAAGAGTTGTTTTCTGGTAAGAAGAGTCACTATTGCGCTCCCATTGTCATACACAGGGCAAATAGCACTGGCTTCTGTTCCCAGCATGTACAGTGTATTGGACTGAAGAGGATCTACTGTTCTTGTCAGTTTCCTAAGCAGAATTGAACTACATATGGCCGTATTTGTAGGAAGCACAGTTCTTTTGTTCTGAGCAAACTCACTGTTCTGGCACTATAGGAGACACAGTAGAGTAGAAGAGTGCTCTTTTCTCAAAAGCAGAGTGTGTTTCTTGTAAGGCGAGCTAGCTTTTGTTTCCCAGTCCTAAATGGAGTTGAATCACATGCAGTTTTTGGTCCTATGTGCAAGAGTTGTTTTCTGGTAAGGAAAGTCACTATTGCGCTCCCATTTCCATACAGAGTGAAAATAGCACTGGCATCTGTTCCCAGCAAGTACAGTGTATTGGACTGAAGCGGAGCTACTGTTCTTGTCAGTTTGCTAAGCAGAGTTGAACTAGATATGGTCCCTGTGTGTAGGAAGCATAGTTCTTTTGTTCTGAGCAAGCTCACTGTTCGGACCACATAGGAAACACAGAAGAGTAGAAGAGTGCTCTTTTCTCAAAAGCAGAGTGTGTTTCTTGTAAGGCGAGCTAGCATTTGTTTCCCAGTCCTAAATGGAGTTGAATCACATGCAGTTTTTGGTCCTATGTGCAAGAGTTGTTTTCTGGTAAGAAGAGTCACTATTGCGCTCCCACTGTCATACACACGGCAAATAGCAATGGCGTCTGTTCCCAGCATGTACAGTGTATTGGACTGAAGAGGATCTACTGTTCTTTTCAGTTTCCTTAGCAGAATTGAACTAGATATGGCAGTATTTGTATGAAGCACAGTTCTTTTGTTCTGAGCAAGCTCACTGTTCTGGTCCTATAGGAAACACAGTAGAATAGAAGACTGCTCTTTTCTCAAAAGGAGAGTGTGTTTCTTGTAATGCGAGCTAGTTTTTGTTTCCCAGTCAGAAATGGAGTTGAATCCCATGCAGTTTCTATTCCTATGAGCAAGAGTTGTTTTCTGGTAAGAAGAGTCACTATTACGCTCCCATTGTCATACACAGGGCAAATAGCACTGGCGTCTGTTCCCAGCAAGTACAGTGTATTGGACTGAAGCGGAGCTACTGTTCTTGTCAGTTTCCTAAGCAGAGCTGAACTAGATATGGCCCCTGTTTGTAGTAAGCACAGTTCTTTTGTTCTGAGCAAGCTCAATGTTCGGACCCCATAGAAAACACATTAGAGTAGAAGAGTGCTCTTTTCTCAAAAGCTGAGTGTGTTTCTTGTAAGGCGAGCTAGTGTTTGTTTCCCAGTCCTAAATGGAGTTGAATCACATACAGTTTTTGGTCCTACGAACAAGAGTTGTTTTCTGGTAAGGAAAGTCACTATTGCACTCCCATTGCCATACACAGTTCAAATAGCACTCGTGTCTGTTCCCAGCAAGTACTGTGTATTGGACTGAAGAGGATCTACTGTTCTTGTCAGTTTCCTAAGCAGAGTTGAACTAGATATGGCCCGTGTGTGTAGGAAGCACAGTTCTTTTGTTCTGAGCATGCACACTGTTCGGACCCCATATGAACCACAGTAGAATAGAAGACTGCTCTTTTCTCAAAAGCAGAGTGTGTTTCTTGTAAGGCGAGCTAGAGTTTGTTTAACAGTCCTAATTGGAGTTGAATCTCATGTAGTTTTTGGTCCTACGAGAAAGAGTTGTTTTCTCGTAAGCAAAGACACTATTGTGCTCCCATTGCCATACAGAGTGCAAATAACACTGTCGTCTGTTCCAGCAAGTACAGTGTATTGGACTGAAGAGGAGCTACTGTTCTTGTCAGTTTCCTAAGCAGAGTTGAACTAGATATGGCCCGTGTGTGTAGGAAGCACAGTTCTTTTGTTCTGAGCAAGCTCAATGTTCGGAACCCATATGAACAACAGTAGAATGGAAGACTGCTCTTTTCTCAAAAGCAGAGTGTGTTTCTTGTAAGGCGAGCTAGCGTTTGTTTCCCAGTCCAAAATGGAGTTGAATCACATGCAGTTTTTGGTCCTACGAACAAGAGTTGTTTTCTGGTAAGGAAAGTCACTATTGTGCTCCCTTTGCCATACACAGTGCAAATAGCACTCGCGTCTGTTCCTAGCAAGTACAGTGTATTGCACTGAAGAGGAGCTACTGTTCTTGTCAGTTTCCTAAGCAGAATTGAACTAGATATGGCCGTATTTGTAGGAAGCACAGTTCTTTTGTTCTGAGCAAATTCACTGTTCTGGCCCTATAGGAAACACAGTAGAGTAGAAGAGTGCTCTTTTCTCAAAAGCAGAGTGTGTTTCTTGTAAGGCGAGCTAGTGTTTGTTTCCCAGTCCTAAATGGAGTTGAATCACATACAGTTTTTGGTCCTATGAGCAAGAGTTGTTTTCTGATAAGGAAAGTCACTATTGCACTCCCATTGACATACACAGTTCAAATAGCACTCGTGTCTGTTCCCTGCAAGAACAGTGTATTGGACTGAAGAGGAGCTACTGTTCTTGTCAGTTTCCTAAGCAGAGTTGAACTAGATATGGCCCGTGTGTGTAGGAAACACAGTTCTTTTGTTCTGAGCAAGCTCAGTGTTCGGACCCCATATGAACTAGAGTAGAATAGAAGACTGCTCTTTTCTCAAAAGCAGAGTGTGTTTCTTGTAAGGAGAGCTAGCGTTTGTTTCCCAGTCCTAAATGGAGTTGAATCACATGCAGTTTTTGGTCCTACGAGCAAGAGTTGTTTTCTGGTAAGGAAAGTCACTATTGCGCTCCCTTTGCCATACACAGTGCAAATAGCACTCGCGTCTGTTCTCAGCAAGTACAGTGTGTTGAACTGAAGAGGAGGTACTGTTCTTGTCACTTTCCTAAGCAGAGTTGAACTATATATGGCCCATGTGTGTAGGAAGCACAGTTCTTTTGTTCTCAGCTAGCTCACTGTTCGGACACCACATGAACCACAGTGAAATAGAAGACTGCTCTTTTCTCAAAAGCAGAGTGTGTTTTTTGTAAGGCGAGCTAGCGTTTGTTTCCCAGTCCTAAATGGAGTTGAATCTCATGCAGTTTTTGGTCCTACGAGCAAGAGTTGTTTACTCATAAGCAAAGTCACTATTGCGCTCCCATTTCCATACACAGTGCAAATAGCACTCGCATCTGTTCCCAGCAAGTACAGTGTATTGGACTGAAGAGGAGCTACTGTTCTTGTCAGTTTCCTAAGCAGAGTTGAACTAAATATGTCCCGTGTGTGTAGGAAGCACAGTTCTTTTGTTCTGAGTAAGCTCAATTTTCGGACCCCATATGAACCACAGTAGAACAGAAGACAGCTCTTTTCTCAAAAGCAGAGTGTGTTTCTTGTAAGGCGAGCTAGAGTTTGTTTCCCAGTCCTAAATGGAGTTGAATCACATGCAGTTTTTGGTCCTACGAGCAAGAGTTGTTTTCTCATAAGCAAAGTCACTATTGCGCTCCCATTGCCATACACAGTACAAATAGCACTCGAGTCTGTTCCCAGCAAGGACAGTGTATTGGACTGAAGCGTAGCTACTGTTCTTGTCAGTTTCCTAAGCAGAGTTGAACTAGATATGGCCCATGTGTGTAGGAAGCACAGTTCTTTTGTTCTGAGCAAGCTCAATGTTCGGAACCCATATGAACCACAGTAGAATAGAAGACTGCTCTTTTCTCAAAAGCAGAGTGTGTTTCTTGTAAGGCGAGCTAGCGTTTGTTTCCCAGTCCTAAATGGAGTTGAATCACATGCAGTTTTTGGTCCTACGAGCAAGAGTTGTTTTCTGGTAAGGAAAGTCACTATTGTGCTCCCTTTGCCATAAACAGTTCAAATAGCACTCGTGTCTGTTCACAGCAAGTACAGTGTATTGGACTGAAGAGGAGCTACTGTTCTTGTCAGTTTCCTAAGCAGAGTTGAACTAGATATGGCCCATGTGTATAGGAAGCACAGTTCTTTTGTTCTGAGCAAGCTCACTGTTCGGACACCATAGGAAACACAGTAGAGTAGAAGAGTGCTCTTTTCTCAAAAGCAGAGTGTGTTTTTTGTAAGGCGAGCTAGCGTTTGTTTCGCAGTCCTAAATGGAGTTGAATCACATGCAGTTTTTGGTCCTATGAGCAAGAGTTGTTTTCTGGTAAAAAGTGTCACTGTTGCGCTCCCATTGTCATACACAGGGCAAATAGCCCTGGCGTCTGTTCCCAGCATGTACAGTGTATTGGACTGAAGAGGATCTACTGTTCTTGTCAGTTTCCTAAGCAGAATTGAACTAGATATGGCCGTATTTGTAGGAAGCACAGTAATTTTGTTCTGAGCAAACTCACTGTTCTGGCCCTATAGGAAACACAGTAGAGTAGAAGAGTGCTCTTTTCTCAAAAGCAGAGTGTGTTTCTTGTAAGGAGAGCTAGCGTTTGTTTCCCAGTCCTAAATGGAGTTGAATCACATGCAGTTTTTGGTACTACGAGCTAGAGTTGTTTTCTGGTAAGGAAAGTCACTATTGCGCTCCCATTTCCATACACAGTGCAAATAGCACTTGCATCTGTTCCCAGGAAGTACAGTGTATTGGACTGAAGAGAAGCTACTGTTCTTGTCAGTTTCTTAAGCAGAGTTGAACTAGATATGGCGCCTGTGTGTAGGAAGCACAGTTCTTTTGTTCTGAGCAAGCTGACTGTTCGGACCACATAGGAAACAGAGAAGAGTAGAAGAGTGCTCTTTTCTCAAAAGCAGAGTGTGTTTCTTGTAAGGCGAGCTAGTGTTTGTTCCTCAGTCAGAAATGGAGTTGAATCACATGCAGTTTCTGGTCCTACCAGCAAGAGTTGTTTTCGGGTAAGGAAAGTCACTATTGCGCTCCCATTTCCATACACAGTGCAAATAGCACTCGCATCTGTTCCCAGCAAGTACAGTGTATTGGACTGAAGCGGAGCTACTGTTCTTGTCAGTTTCCTAAGCAGAGTTGAACTAGATATGGCCCCTGTGTGTAGAAAGCCCAGTTCTTTTTTTCTGAGCAAGCTCACTGTTCGGACACCATAGGAAAAACAGTCGAGTAGAAGAGTGCTCTTTTCTCAAAAGCAGAGTGTGTTTCCTGTAAGGCGAGCTAGCGTTTATTTCCCAGTCCTAAATGGAGTTGAATCACATGCAGTTTTTGGTCCTACGAGCAAGAGTTGTTTTCTCGTAATCAAAGTCACTATTGTGCTCCCATTGCCATACACAGTGCAAATAGCACTCGCGTCTGTTCCCAGCAAGTACAGTGTATTGGACTGAAGAGGAGCTACTGTTCTTGTCAGTTTCCTAAGCAGAGTTGAACTAGATATGGCCCATGTGTGTAGGAAGCCCAGTTCTTTTGTTCTGATCAAGCTCAATGTTCGGACCCCATATGAACCACAGTAGAATAGAAGACTGCTCTTTTCTCAAAAGCAGAGTGTGTTTCTTGTAAGGCGAGCTAGCGTTTGTTTCCCAGTCCTAAATGGAGTTGAATCACATGCAGTTTTTGGTCCTACGAGCAAGAGTTGTTTTCTGGTATGGAAAGTCACTATTGCGCTCCCATTGCCATACACAGTGCAAATAGCACTCGCGTCTGTTCACAGCAAGTACAGTGTATTGGACTGAAGAGTAGCTACTGTTCTTGTCAGTTTCCTAAGCAGAGTTGAACTAGATATGGCCCATGTGTGTAGGAAGCACAGTTCTTTTGTTCTGAGAAAGCTCACTGTTCGGACCCCATAGGAAACACAGTAGAGTAGAAGAGTGCTCTTTTCTCAAAAGAAGAGTGTGTTTCTTGTAAGGCGAGCTAGCGTTTGTTTCCCAGTCCTAAATGGAGTTGAATCACATGCAGTTTCTTGTCCTACAAGCAAGAGTTGTTTTCTGGTAAAAAGAGTCACTGTTGCGCTCCCATTGTCACACAGGGCAAATAGCCCTGGGGTCTGTTCCCAGCATGTACAGTGTATTGAACTGAAGAGGAGCTACTGTTCTTGTCAGTTTCCTAAGCAGAGTTGAACTAGATATGTCCCATGTGTGTAGGAAGCACAGTTCTTTTGTTCTGATTAAGCTCAATGTTCGGACCCCATATGAACCACAGTAGAACAGAAGAGTGCTCTTTTCTCAAAAGCAGAGTGTGTTTCTTGTAAGGCGAGCTAGCGTTTGTTTCCCAGTCCTAAATGGAGTTGAATCACATGCAATTTTTGGTCCTACGAGTAAGAATTGTTTTCTGGTAAGGAAAATCACTACTGTGCTCCCTTTGCCATACACAGTGCCAATAGCACTCGTTTCTGTTCCCAGCAAGTACAGTGTATTGGACTGAAGAGGAGCTACTGTTCTTGTCAGTTTCCTAAGCAGAGTTGAACTAGATATGGCCCGTGTGTGTAGGAAGCACAGTTCTTTTGTTCTGAGCAAGCTCAATGTTCGGACGGCATAGGAAACACAGTAGAGTAGAAGAGTGCTCTTTTCTCAAAAGCAGAGTGTGTTTCTTGTAATGCGAGCTAGCGTTTGTTTCCCAGTCCTAAATGGAGTTGAATCACATGCAGTTTTTGGTCCTACGAGCAAGAGTTGTTTCTCGTAAGGAAAGTCACTATTGGGCTCCCTTTGCCATACACAGTGCAAATAGCACTCGCGTCTGTTCCAGCAAGTACAGTGTATTGGACTGAATAGGAGCTACTGTTCTTGTCAGTTTCCTATGCAGAGTTGAACTAGATATGGCCCATGTGTGTAGTAAGCACAGTTCTTTTGTTCTGAGCAAGCTCACTGTTCGGACCACATAGGAAAAACAGTAGAGTAGAAGAGTGCTCTTTTCTCAAAAGCAGAGTGTGTTTCTTGTAAGGCGAGCTAGTGTTTGTATCCTAGTCATAAATGGAGTTGAATCACATGCAGTTTCTTGTCTTACGAGGAAGAGTTGTTTTCTGGTAAGAAGAGTCACTATTGTGCTCCCATTGTCATACACAGGGCAAATAGTACTGGCGTCTGTTCCCAGCATGTACAGTGTATTGGACTGAAGAGGATCTACTGTTCTTGTCAGTTTCCTAAGCAGAATTGAACTAGATATGGCCGTATTTGTAGGAAGCACAGTTCTTTTGTTCTGAGCAAACTCACTGTTCTGGCCCTATAGGAAACACAGTAGAGTAAAGAGTGCTCTTTTCTCAAAAGCAGAGTGTGTTTCTTGTAAGGCGAGCTAGCGTTTGTTTCCCAGTCCTAAATGGAGTTGAATCACATGCAGTTTCTGGTCCTATGAGCAAGAGGTGTTTTCTGGTAAGGAAAGTAACTATTGCGCTCCCTTTTACATACACAGTGCAAAGAGCACTTGCGTCTGTTCCCAGCAAGTACAGTGTATTGGACTGAATAGGAGCTACTGTTCTTGTCAGTTTCCTAAGCAGAGTTGAACTACATATGGTCCGTGTGTGTAGGAAGCACAGTTCTTTTGTTCTGAGCAAGCTCACTGTTAGGACCCCAAAAGAAACACAGTAGAGTAGATGAGTGCTCTTTTCTCAAAAGCAGAGTGTGTTTCTTGTAAGGCGAGCTAGCGTTTGTTTCCCAGTCCTAAATGGAGCTGAATCACATGCAGTTTCTGGTCCTACGAGCAAGAGTTGTTTTCTGGTAAGGAAAGTCACTATTGCGCTCCCATTGCCATACACAGTGCAAATAGCACTCGCGTCTGTTCCCAGCAAGTACAGTGTATTGGACTGAAGAGGATCTACTGTTCTTGTCAGTTTCCTAAGCAGAGTTGAACTAGATAAGGCCCGTGTGTGTAGGAAGCACAGTTCTTTTGTTCTGAGCAAGCTTAATGTTCGGACCCCATAGAAAACACATTAGAGTAGAAGAGTGCTCTTTTCTCAAAAGCAGAGTGTGTTTCTTGTAAGGCGAGCTAGCGTTAGTTTGCCAGTCCTAAATGGAATTGAATCGCATGCAGTTTCTTGTCCTACGAGCACGAGTTGTTTTCTGGTAATAAGAGTCACTATTGCGCTCCCATTGTCATACACAGGGCAAATAGCACTGGTGTCTGTTCCCAGAATATACAGTGTATTGCACTGAACAGGAGCTACTGTTCTTTTCAGTTTCCTAAGCAGAATTGAACTAGATATGGCAGTATTTGTATGAAGCACAGTTCTTTTGTTCTGAGCAATCTCACTGTTCTGGCCCTATAGGAAACACAGTAGAGTAGAAGAGTGCTCTTTTCTCAAAAACAGAGTGTGTTTCTTGTAAGGCGAGCTAGCATTTGTTTCCCAGTCCTAAAAGGATTTGAATCACATGCAGTTTTTGGTCCTACGAGCAAGAGTTGTTTTCTGGTAAGGAAAGTCACTATTGAGCTCCCATTTCCATACTCAGTGCAAATAGCACTCGCGTCTGTTCCCAGCAAGTACACTGTATTGGACTGAAGTGGAGCTACTGTTCTTGTCAGTTTCCTAAGCAGAGTTGAACTAGATATGGCCCCTGTGTGTAGGAAGCACAGTTCTTTTGTTCTGAGCAAGCTCACTGTTCGGACCCCATAGAAAAGACATTAGAGTAGAAGAGTGCTCTTTTATGAAAAGCAGAGTGTGTTTCTTATAAGGCGAGCTAGTGTTTGTTTCCCAGTCAGAAATGGAGTTGAATCCCATGCAATTTCTGGTCCTATGAGCAAGAGGTGTTTTCTGATAAGAAGAGTCACTATTGCGCTCCTATTGCCATACACAGTGCAAGTAGCACTCGCGTCTGTTCCCAGCTAGTACAGTGTATTGGACTGAAGAGGAGCTACCGTTCTTGTCAGATTCCTAAGCAGAGTTGAACTAGATATGGCCCGTGTGTGTAGGAAGCACTGTTCTTTTGTTCTGAGCAAGCTCACTCTTCGGACCCCATAGGAAACACAGTAGAGTAGAAGAGTGCTCTTTTCTCAAAAGCAGAGTGTGTTTCTTGTAAGGCAAGCTAGCGTTTGTTTCCCAGTCCTAAATGGAGATGAATCACATCCTGTTTTTGGTACTACGAGCAAGAGTTGTTTTCTGGTAAGGAAAGTCACTATTGCACTCCCATTGCCATACACAGTGCAAATAGCCGTCGCGTCTGTTCCCAGCAAGTACAGTGTATTGGATTGAAGAGGAGCTGCTGTTCTTGTAAATTTCCAATGCAGAGTTGAACTAGATATGGCCCCTGTGTGTAGGAAGCACAGTTCTTTTGCTCTGAGCAAGTTCACTGTTCCGACCCCATAGGATACACAGTAGAGTAGAAGAGTGCTCTTTTCTCAAAAGCATAGTGTGTTTCTTGTTAGGCGAGCTAGTGTTTGTTTCCCAGTCCTAAATGGAGATGAATCACATCCTGTTTTTGGTACTACGAGCAAGAGTTGTTTTCTGGTAAGGAAAGTCACTATTGCACTCCCATTGCCATACACAGTGCAAATAGCCGTCGCGTCTGTTCCCAGCAAGTACAGTGTATTGGATTGAAGAGGAGCTGCTGTTCTTGTAAATTTCCAATGCAGAGTTGAACTAGATATGGCCCCTGTGTGTAGGAAGCACAGTTCTTTTGCTCTGAGCAAGTTCACTGTTCCGACCCCATAGGATACACAGTAGAGTAGAAGAGTGCTCTTTTCTCAAAAGCATAGTGTGTTTCTTGTTAGGCGAGCTAGTGTTTTTTTCCCAGTCCTAAATGGAGTTGAATCACATGCAGATTCTTGTCCTACGAGCAAGAGTTGTTTTCTGATAAAAAGAGTCACTATTGCGCTCCCATAGCCATACCCGGTGCAAATAGCTCTGGCGTCTGTTCCCAGCATGTACAGTGTATTGGACTGAACAGGAGCTACTGTTCTTGTCAGTTTCCTAAGCAGAGATGAACTAGATATGGCCCGTGTGTGTAGGAAGCACAGTACTTTTGTTCGGAGCAAGCTAACTGTTCAGACACCCTAGAAAACACAGTAGAGTAGAAGAGTGCTCTTTTCTCAAAAGCAGAGTGTCTTTCTTGTAAGGCGAGCTAGTGTTTGTTTCCCAGTCAGAAATGGAGTTGAATCACATGCAGTTTTTTGTCCTACGACCAAGAGTTGTTTTCTGGTAAGGAAAGTCACTATTGCGCTCCCATTTACATACACAGTGCAAAGAGCACTCGCGTCTGTTCCCAGCAAGTGCAGTGTATTGGACTGAAGCGGAGCTACTGTTCTTGTCAGTTTCCTAAGAAGAGTTGAACTAGATATGGCCCCTGTGTGTAGGAAGCACAGTTCTTTTGTTCTGAGCAAGCTCACTATTCGGACCCCATAGGAAACACAGTAGAGTAGAAGAGTGCTCTTTTCTCAAAATCAGAGTGTCTTTCTTGTAAGGCGAGCTAGTGTTTGTTTCCCAGTCAGAAATGGAGTTGAATCCCATGCAGTTTCTGGTCCTATGAGCAAGAGTTGTTTTCTGATAAGAAGAGTCACTATGGTGCTCCTATTGCCATACACAGTGCAAATAGCACTGGCGTCTGTTCCCAGCAAGTACAGTGTATTGGACTGAATAGGAGCTACTGTTCTTGTCAGTTTCCTAAGCAGAGTTGAACTACATATGGCCCGTGTGTGTAAGAAGCACAGTTCTTTTGTTCTGAGCAAGCTCAATGTTCGGACGGCATAGGAAACACAGTAGAGTAGAAGAGTGCTCTTTTCTCAAAAGCAGAGTGTGTTTCTTGTAAGGCGAGCTAACGTTTGTATCCCAGTCCTAAATGTAGTTGAATCACATGCAGTTTCTTGTCTTACGAGCAAGAGTTGTTTTCTGGTAAGAAGAGTCACTATTGTGCTCCCATTGTCATACACAGGGCAAATAGTACTGGCGTCTGTTCCCAGCATGTACAGTGTATTGGACTGAAGAGGATCTATTGTTCTTGTCAGTTTCCTAAGCAGAATTGAACTAGATATGGCCGTATTTGTAGGAAGCACAGTTCTTTTGTTCTGACCAAACTCACTGTTCTGGCCCTATAGGAAACACAGTAGAGTAGAAGAGTGCTCTTTTCTCAAAAGCAGAGTGTGTTTCTTGTAAGGCGAGCTAGCATTTGTTTCCCAGTCCTAAATGGAGTTGAATCACATGCAATTTTTGGTCCTACGAGCAAGAGTTGTTTTCTGGTAAGGAAAGTCACTACTGCGCTCCCTTTGCCATACACAGTGCAAATAGCACTCGCGTTTGTTCCCAGCAAGTACAGTGTATTGGACTGAAGAGGAGCTACTGTTCTTGTCAGTTTTCTAAGCAGAGTTGAACTAGATATGGCCCATGTGTGTAGGAAGCACAGTTCTTTTGTTCTGAGCAAGCTCACTGTTCGGACCCCATAGGAAACACAGTAGAGTAGAAGAGTGCTCTTTTCTCAAAAGCAGAGTGTGTTTCTTGTAAGGCGAGCTAGCGTTAGTTTCCCAGTCCTAAATGGAGTTGAATCACATGCAGTTTCTTGTCCTACGAGCACGAGTTGTTTTCTGGTAATAAGAGTCACTATTGCGCTCCCATTGTCATACACAGGGCAAATAGCACTGGTGTCTGTTCCCAGAATATACAGTGTATTGCACTGAACAGGAGCTACTGTTCTTTTCAGTTTCCTAAGCAGAATTGAACTAGATATGGCAGTATTTGTATGAAGCACAGTTCTTTTGTTCTGAGCAATCTCACTGTTCTGGCCCTTTAGGAAACACAGTAGAGTAGAAGAGTGCTCTTTTCTCAAAAACAGAGTGTGTTTCTTGTAAGGCGAGCTAGCATTTGTTTCCCAGTCCTAAAAGGATTTGAATCACATGCAGTTTTTGGTCCTACGAGCAAGAGTTGTTTTCTGGTAAGGAAAGTCACTATTGAGCTCCCATTTCCATACTCAGTGCAAATAGCACTCGCGTCTGTTCCCAGCAAGTACAGTGTATTGGACTGAAGCGGAGCTACTGTTCTTGTCAGTTTCCTAAGCAGAGTTGAACTAGATATGGCCCATGTGTGTAGGAAGCACAGTTCTTTTGTTCTGAGCAAGCTCACTATTCGGACCCCATAGGAAACACATTAGAGTAGAAGAGTGCTCTTTTCTCAAAAGGAGAGTATGTTTCTTGTAACGCGAGATAGTGTTTGTTTTCCAGTCAAAAATGGAGTTGAATCCCATGCAGTTTCTGGTCCTACGAACAAGAGTTGTTTTCTGGTAAGAAGAGTCACTATTGCGCTCCCATTGTCGTACACAGAGCAAATACCAGTGGCGTCTGTTCCCAGCAAGTACAGTGTATTGGACTGAAGCGGAGCTACTGTTCTTGTCAGTTTCCTAAGCAGAGTTGAACTAGATATGGCCCCTGTGTGTAGGAAGCACAGTTCTTTTGTTCTGAGCAAGCTCACTGTTCGGACTCCATAGAAAAGGCATTAGAGTAGAAGAGTGCTCTTTTATGAAAAGCAGAGTGTGTTTCTTATAAGGCGAGCTAGTGTTTGTTTCCCAGTCAGAAATGGAGTTGAATCCGATGCAATTTCTGGTCCTATGAGCAAGAGGTGTTTTCTGATAAGAAGAGTCACTATTGCGCGCCTATTGCCATACACAGTGCAAGTAGCACTCGCGTCAGTTCCCAGCTAGTACAGTGTATTGGACTGAACAGGAGCTACCGTTCTTGTCAGTTTCCTAAGCAGAATTGAACTAGATATGGCCCGTGTGTGTAGGAAGCACTGTTCTTTTGTTCTGAGCAAGCTCACTGTTCGGACCCCATAGGAAACACAGTAGAGTAGAAGCGTGCTCTTTTCTCAAAAGCAGAGTGTGTTTCTTGTAAGGCAAGCTAGCGTTTGTTTCCCAGTCCTAAATGGAGTTGAATCACATCCTGTTTTTGGTACTTGGAGCAAGAGTTGTTTTCTGGTAAGGAAAGTCACTATTGCACTCCCATTGCCATACACAGTGCAAATAGCCGTCGCGTCTGTTCCCAGCAAGTACAGTGTATTGGATTGAAGAGGAGCTGCTGTTCTTGTCAATTTCCAATGCAGAGTTGAACTAGATATGGCCCCTGTGTGTAGGAAGCACAGTTCTTTTGCTTTGAGCAAGCTCACTGTTCCGACCCCATAGGATACACAGTAGAGTAGAAGAGTGCTCTTTTCTCAAAAGCATAGTGTGTTTCTTGTTAGGCGAGCTAGCGTTTGTTTCCCAGTCCTAAGTGGAGTTGAATCACATGCAGATTCTTGTCCTACGAGCAAGAGTTGTTTTCTGATAAAAAGAGTCACTATTGCGGTCCCATTGCCATACACGGTGCAAATAGCTCTGGCGTCTGTTCCCAGCATGTACAGTGTATTGGACTGAACAGGAGCTACTGTTCTTGTCAGTTTCCTAAGCAGAGATGAACTAGATATGTCCCGTGTGTGTAGGAAGCACAGTACTTTTGTTCGGAGCAAGCTCACTGTTCAGACACCCTAGAAATCACAGTAGAGTAGAAGAGTGCTCTTTTCTCAAAAGCAGAGTGTGTTTTTTGTAAGGCGAAATAGCGTTTGTTTCCCAGTCCTAAATGGAGTTGAATCACATGCAGTTTTTGTCCTACGACCAAGAGTTGTTTTCTGGTAAGGAAAGTCACTATTGTGCTCCCATTTACATACACAGTGCAAAGAGCACTCGCGTCTGTTCCCAGCAAGTGCAGTGTTTTGACTGAAGCGGAGCTACTGTTCTTGTCAGTTTCCTAAGAAGAGTTGAACTAGATATGTCCCCTGTGTGTAGGAAGCACAGTTCTTTTGTTCTGAGCAAGCTCACTATTCGGACCCCATAGGAAACACAGTAGAGTAGAAGAGTGCTCTTTTCTCAAAATCAGAGTGTCTTTCTTGTAAGGCGAGCTAGTGTTTGTTTCCCAGTCAGAAATGGAGTTGAATCCCATGCAGTTTCTGGTCCTATGAGCAAGAGTTGTTTTCTGATAAGAAGAGTCACTATTGTGCTCCTATTGCCATACACAGTGCAAATAGCACTGGCGTCTGTTCCCAGCAAGTACAGTGTATTGGACTGAATAGGAGCTACTGTTCTTGTCAGTTTCCTAAGCAGAGTTGAACTACATATGGCCCGTGTGTGTAGGAAGCCCAGTTCTATTGTTCTGAGCAAGCTCACTGTTCGGACCTCATAGGAAACACAGTAGAGTAGAAGACTGCTCTGTTCTCAAAAGCAGAGTGTGTTTCTTGTAAGGCGAGCTAGCGTTTGTTTCCCAGTCCTAAATGGAGTTGAATCACATCCAGTTTTTGGTCCTACGAGCAAGAGTTGTTTTCTGGTAATAAAGTCACTATTGCGCTCCCTTTGCCATAAACAGTGCAAATAGCACTCGCATCTGTTCCCAGCAAGTACAGTGTATTGGACTGAAGCGGAGCTACTGTTCTTGTCAGTTTCCTTAGCAGAGTTGAACTAGATATGGCCCGTGTGGGTAGGAAG
The DNA here is from genome assembly GCF_949786415.1 of Peromyscus eremicus. Taxonomy (NCBI): domain Eukaryota; kingdom Metazoa; phylum Chordata; class Mammalia; order Rodentia; family Cricetidae; genus Peromyscus; species Peromyscus eremicus. Next base: position 7,088 of record NW_026735256.1, on the reverse strand, counting down.
CACAGTTCTTTTGTTCTGAGCAAGCTCACTGTTCTGGCACTATAGGAAACACAGTAGAGTAGAAGAGTGCTCTTTTCTCAAAAGCAGAGTGTGTTTCTTGTAAGGCGAGCTAGTGTTTGTTTCCCAGTCAGAAATGGAGTTGAATCCCATGCAGTTTCTGGTCCTATGAGCAAGAGTTGTTTTCTGGTAAGGAAAGTAACTATTGCGCTCCCATTTCCATACACAGTGCAAGTAGCACTCGCGTCTGTTCCCAGCAAGTACAGTGTATTGGACTGAAGCGTAGCTACTGTTCTTGTCAGTTTCCTAAGCAGAGTTGAACTAGATATGGCCCCTGTGTGTAGGAAGCACAGTTCTTTTGTTCTGAGCAAGCTCACTGTTCAAACACCCTAGAAAACACAGTAGAGTAGAAGAGTGCTCTTTTCTCAAAAGCAGAGTGTGTTTCTTGTAAGGCAAGCTAGCATTTGTTTCCGAGTCCTAAATGGAGTTGAATCACATGCAGTTTTTGGTCCTCTGACCAAGAGTTGTTTTCTGGTAAGGAAAGTCACTATTGCGCTCCCATTTCCATACACAGTGCAAATAGCACTCGCGTCTGTTCCCAGCTATTACAGTGTATTGGACTGAAGCGGAGCTACTGTTCTTGTCAGTTTCCTAAGCAGAGTTGAACTAGATATGGCCCCTGTGTGTAGGAAGCACAGTTCTTTTGTTCTGAGCAAGCTCACTATTTGGACCCCATAGGAAACACAGTAGAGTAGAAGAGTGCTCTTTTCTCAAAATCAGAGAGTCTTTCTTGTAAGGCAAGCTAGTGTTTGTTTCCCAGTCAGAAATGGAGTTGAATCCCATGCAGTTTCTTGTCCTATGACTAAGAGTTGTTTTCTGATAAGAAGAGTCACTATTGTGCTCCTATTGCCATACACAGGGCAAATAGCACTCGCGTCTGTTCCCAGCTAGTACAGTGTATTGGACTGAAGAGGAGCTACTGTTCTTGTCAGTTTCCTAAGCAGAGTTGAACTAGATATGGCTCGTGTGTGTAGGAAGCACAGTTCTTTTGTTCTGAGCAAGCTCACTGTTCGGACCCCATAGGAAACACAGTAGAGTAGAAGACTGCTCTGTTCTCAAAAGCAGAGTGTGTTTCTTGTAAGGCGAGCTAGCGTTTGTTTCCCAGTCCTAAATGGAGTTGAATCACATCCAGTTTTTGGTCCTTCGAGCAAGAGTTGTTTTCTGGTAATAAAGTCACTATTGCGCTCCCATTGCCACACACAGTGCAAATAGCACTCGCATCTGTTCCCAGCAAGTACAGTGTATTGGACTGAAGCGGAGCTACTGTTCTTGTCAGTTTCCTTAGCAGAGTTGAACTAGATATGGCCCGTGTGTGTAGGAAGCACAGTTCTTTTGTTCTGAGCAAGCTCACTGTTCTGGCACTATAGGAAACACAGTAGAGTAGAAGAGTGCTCTTTTCTCAAAAGCAGAGTGTGTTTCTTGTAAGGCGAGCTAGTGTTTGTTTCCCAGTCAGAAATGGAGTTGAATCCCATGCAGTTTCTGGTCCTATGAGCAAGAGTTGTTTTCTGGTAAGGAAAGTCACTATTGCGCTCCCATTTCCATACACAGTGCAAGTAGCACTCGCGTCTGTTCCCAGCAAGTACAGTGTATTGGACTGAAGCGTAGCTACTGTTCTTGTCAGTTTCCTAAGCAGAGTTGAACTAGATATGGCCCCTGTGTGTAGGAAGCACAGTTCTTTTGTTCTGAGCAAGCTCACTGTTCAAACACCCTAGAAAACACAGTAGAGTAGAAGAGTGCTCTTTTCTCAAAAGCAGAGTGTGTTTTTTGTAAGGCGAGATAGCGTTTGTTTCCCAGTCCTAAATGGAGTTGAATCACATGCAGTTTCTGGTCCTATGAGCAAGAGTTGTTTTCTGATAAGAAGAGTCACTATTGTGCTCCTATTGCCATACAAAGTGCAAATAGCACTGGCGTCTGTTCCCAGCAAGTACAGTGTATTGGACTGAATAGGAGCTACTGTTCTTGTCAGTTTCCTAAGCAGAGTTGAACTACATATGGCCCGTGTGTGTAGAAAGCCCAGTTCTTTTGTTCTGAGCAAGCTCACTGTTCGGACCCCATAGGATACACAGTCCATTAGAAGAGTGCTCTTTTCTCAAAAGCAGAGTGTGTTTCTTGTTAGGCGAGCTAGCATTTGTTTCCCAGTCCTAAATGGAGTTGAATCACATGCAGATTCTTGTCCTACGAGCAAGAGTTGTTTTCTGGTAAGAAGAGTCACTATTGCGCTCCCATTGTCATACACAGGGCAAATAGCACCGGCGTCTGTTCCCAGCATGTACAGTGTATTGGACTGAACAGGAGCTACTGTTCTTTTCAGTTTCCTAAGCAGAATTGAACTAGATATGGCAGTATTTGTAGGAAGCACAGTTCTTTTGTTCTGAGCAAGCTCACTCTTCTGGCCCTATAAGAAACACAGTACAGTAGAAGAGTGCTCTTTTCTCAAAAGCAGAGTGTGTTTCTTGTTAAGCAAGCTAGCATTTGTTTCCCAGTCCTAAATGGAGTTGAATCACATGCAGTTTTTGGTCCTCTGACCAAGAGTTGTTTTCTGGTAAGGAAAGTCACTATTGCGCTCCCATTTCCATACACAGTGCAAATAGCACTCGCGTCTGTTCCCAGCTATTACAGTGTATTGGACTGAATAGGAGCTACTGTTCTTGTCAGTTTCCTAAGCAGAGTTGAACTAGATATGGCCCCTGTGTGTAGGAAGCACAGTTCTTTTGTTCTGAGCAAGCTCACTATTTGGACCCCATAGGAAACACAGTAGAGTAGAAGAGTGCTCTTTTCTCAAAATCAGAGAGTCTTTCTTGTAAGGCAAGCTAGTGTTTGTTTCCCAGTCAGAAATGGAGTTGAATCCCATGCAGTTTCTTGTCCTATGACTAAGAGTTGTTTTCTGATAAGAAGAGTCACTATTGTGCTCCTATTGCCATACACAGGGCAAATAGCACTGGCGTCTGTTCCCAGCTAGTACAGTGTATTGGACTGAAGAGGAGCTACTGTTCTTGTCAGTTTCCTAAGCAGAGTTGAACTAGATATGGCTCGTGTGTGTAGGAAGCACAGTTCTTTTGTTCTGAGCAAGCTCACTGTTCGGACCCCATAGGAAACACAGTAGAGTAGAAGACTGCTCTGTTCTCAAAAGCAGAGTGTGTTTCTTGTAAGGCGAGCTAGCGTTTGTTTCCCAGTCCTAAATGGAGTTGAATCACATCCAGTTTTTGGTCCTACGAGCAAGAGTTGTTTTCTGGTAATAAAGTCACTATTGCGCTCCCATTGCCATACACAGTGCAAATAGCACTCGCATCTGTTCCCAGCAAGTACAGTGTATTGGACTGAAGCGGAGCTACTGTTCTTGTCAGTTTCCTTAGCAGAGTTGAACTAGATATGGCCCGTGTGTGTAGGAAGCACAGTTCTTTTGTTCTGAGCAAGCTCACTGTTCTGGCACTATAGGAAACACAGTAGAGTAGAAGAGTGCTCTTTTCTCAAAAGCAGAGTGTGTTTCTTGTAAGGCGAGGTAGTGTTTGTTTTCCAGTCCTAAATGGAGTTGAATCCCATGCAGTTTCTGGTCCTACGAGCAAGAGGTGTTTTCTGGTAAGGAAAGTAACTATTGCGCTCCCATTGCCATACACAGTGCAAAGAGCACTTGCGTCTGTTCCCAGCAAGTACAGTGTATTGGACTGAATAGGAGCTACTGTTCTTGTCAGTTTCCTAAGCAGAGTTGAACTAGATATGGCCCGTGTGTGTAGGAAGCACTGTTCTTTTGTTCTGAACAAGCTCAATGTTCGGACCCCATAGAAAACACATTAGAGTAGAAGAGTGCTCTTTTCTCAAAAGTAGAGTGTGTTTCTTGTAAGGCGAGCTAGCGTTAGTTTCCCAGTCCTAAATGGAGTTGAATCACATGCAGTTTCTTGTCCTACGAGCAAGAGTTGTTTTCTTTTAATAAGAGTCAGTATTGCGCTCCCATTGTCATACACAGGGCAAATAGCACTGGTGTCTGTTCCCAGAATGTACAGTGTATTGCACTGAACAGGAGCTACTGTTCTTTTCAGTTTCCTAAGCAGAATTGAACTAGATATGGCAGTATTTGTATGAAGCACAGTTCTTTTGTTCTGAGCAATCTCACTGTTCTGGCCCTATAGGAAACACAGTAGAGTAGAAGAGTGCTCTTTTCTCAAAAGCAGAGTGTGTTTCTTGTAAGGCGAGCTAGCATTTGTTTCCCAGTCCTAAAAGGATTTGAATCACATGCAGTTTTTGGTCCTATGAGCAAGAGTTGTTTTCTGGTAAGGAAAGTCACTATTGAGCTCCCATTTCCATACTCAGTGCAAATAGCACTCGCGTCTGTTCCCAGCAAGTACACTGTATTGGACTGAAGCGGAGCTGCTGTTCTTGTCAGTTTCCTAAGCAGAGTTGAACTAGATATGGCCCATGTGTGTAGGAAGCACAGTTCTTTTGTTCTGAGCAAGCTCACTATTCGGACCCCATAGGAAACACATTAGAGTAGAAGAGTGCTCTTTTCTCAAAAGGAGAGTATGTTTCTTGTAACGCGAGATAGTGTTTGTTTTCCAGTCAAAAATGGAGTTGAATCCCATGCAGTTTCTGGTCCTACGAACAAGAGTTGTTTTCTGGTAAGAAGAGTCACTATTGCGCTCCCATTGTCGTACACAGAGCAAATACCATTGGCGTCTGTTCCCAGCAAGTACAGTGTATTGGACTGAAGCGGAGCTACTGTTCTTGTCAGTTTCCTAAGCAGAGTTGAACTAGATATGGCCCCTGTGTGTAGGAAGCACAGTTCTTTTGTTCTGAGCAAGCTCACTGTTCGGACTCCATAGAAAAGACATTAGAGTAGAAGGGTGCTCTTTTATGAAAAGCAGAGTGTGTTTCTTATAAGGCGAGCTAGTGTTTGTTTCCCAGTCAGAAATGGAGTTGAATCCGATGCAATTTCTGGTCCTATGAGCAAGAGGTGTTTTCTGATAAGAAGAGTCACTATTGCGCGCCTATTGCCATACACAGTGCAAGTAGCACTCGCGTCAGTTCCCAGCTAGTACAGTGTATTGGACTGAACAGGAGCTACCGTTCTTGTCAGTTTCCTAAGCAGAATTGAACTAGATATGGCCCGTGTGTGTAGGAAGCACTGTTCTTTTGTTCTGAGCAAGCTCACTGTTCGGACCCCATAGGAAACACAGTAGAGTAGAAGCGTGCTCTTTTCTCAAAAGCAGAGTGTGTTTCTTGTAAGGCAAGCTAGCGTTTGTTTCCCAGTCCTAAATGGAGTTGAATCACATCCTGTTTTTGGTACTTGGAGCAAGAGTTGTTTTCTGGTAAGGAAAGTCACTATTGCACTCCCATTGCCATACACAGTGCAAATAGCCGTCGCGTCTGTTCCCAGCAAGTACAGTGTATTGGATTGAAGAGGAGCTGCTGTTCTTGTCAATTTCCAATGCAGAGTTGAACTAGATATGGCCCCTGTGTGTAGGAAGCACAGTTCTTTTGCTTTGAGCAAGCTCACTGTTCCGACCCCATAGGATACACAGTAGAGTAGAAGAGTGCTCTTTTCTCAAAAGCATAGTGTGTTTCTTGTTAGGCGAGCTAGCGTTTGTTTCCCAGTCCTAAATGGAGTTGAATCACATGCAGATTCTTGTCCTACGAGCAAGAGTTGTTTTCTGATAAAAAGAGTCACTATTGCGCTCCCATTGCCATACACGGTGCAAATAGCTCTGGCGTCTGTTCCCAGCATGTACAGTGTATTGGACTGAACAGGAGCTACTGTTCTTGTCAGTTTCCTAAGCAGAGATGAACTAGATATGTCCCGTGTGTGTAGGAAGCACAGTACTTTTGTTCGGAGCAAGCTCACTGTTCAGACACCCTAGAAATCACAGTAGAGTAGAAGAGTGCTCTTTTCTCAAAAGCAGAGTGTGTTTTTTGTAAGGCGAAATAGCGTTTGTTTCCCAGTCCTAAATGGAGTTGAATCACATGCAGTTTTTGTCCTACGACCAAGAGTTGTTTTCTGGTAAGGAAAGTCACTATTGTGCTCCCATTTACATACACAGTGCAAAGAGCACTCGCGTCTGTTCCCAGCAAGTGCAGTGTTTTGACTGAAGCGGAGCTACTGTTCTTGTCAGTTTCCTAAGAAGAGTTGAACTAGATATGTCCCCTGTGTGTAGGAAGCACAGTTCTTTTGTTCTGAGCAAGCTCACTATTCGGACCCCATAGGAAACACAGTAGAGTAGAAGAGTGCTCTTTTCTCAAAATCAGAGTGTCTTTCTTGTAAGGCGAGCTAGTGTTTGTTTCCCAGTCAGAAATGGAGTTGAATCCCATGCAGTTTCTGGTCCTATGAGCAAGAGTTGCTTTCTGATAAGAAGAGTCACTATTGTGCTCCTATTGCCATACACAGTGCAAATAGCACTGGCGTCTGTTCCCAGCAAGTACAGTGTATTGGACTGAATAGGAGCTACTGTTCTTGTCAGTTTCCTAAGCAGAGTTGAACTACATATGGCCCGTGTGTGTAGGAAGCCCAGTTCTATTGTTCTGAGCAAGCTCACTGTTCGGACCCCATAGGAAAAACAGTAGAGTAGAAGACTGCTCTGTTCTCAAAAGCAGAGTGTGTTTCTTGTAAGGCGAGCTAGCGTTTGTTTCCCAGTCCTAAATGGAGTTGAATCACATCCAGTTTTTGGTCCTACGAGCAAGAGTTGTTTTCTGGTAAGAAAAGTCACTATTGCGCTCCCATTTCCATACACAGTGCAAGTAGCACTCGCGTCTGTTCCCAGCAAGTACAGTGTATTGGACTGAAGCGTAGCTACTGTTCTTGTCAGTTTCCTAAGCAGAGTTGAACTGATTATGGCCCCTGTGTGTAGGAAGCACAGTTCTTTTGTTCTGAGCAAGCTCACTGTTCAAACACCCTAGAAAACACAGTAGAGTAGAAGAGTGCTCTTTTCTCAAAAGCAGAGTGTGTTTTTTGTAAGGCGAGATAGCGTTTGTTTCCCAGTCCTAAATGGAGTTGAAACACATGCAGTTTTTTGTCCTACGACCAAGAGTTGTTTTCTGGTTATAAA